>NC_057863.1:164702875-165009542 GCF_019393635.1 Dromiciops gliroides
CAAGTCCAGCCTCAGACACTTAACACTTAGTAGCTGTGTGACCCTGGGCAAATCACTTAACCCCAACTGCCTCAAAAAATTAATATAATAAAATTATTCATTTTATATGTTGTTTTTCTTGTTTGCTCATAAATCCTTCCCTTCTCCATATATCTGACAGGTAAAATATTCTTTGCTGTGCTAATTTGCTCATGTTATCACTCTTTATTTCTAAATCATGTACCCATTTTGACCTTATCTTGGTATACAGTGTGAGATGTTGGTCTATGTCTAGTCTCTGCTGTACTATTCCCTCCCTGGTATTACCAGCAATTTTTGTCAAATAGTGAGTTCGTATCCAAGAAGCTGGGGACTTTTAGTTAATCAAACCGTAGTTATTTACTACTGAGTCTTATATAGCTAATCTATTCCACTGATCTACTTTTCTGTTTCTTTGCCAGCATAAAATAGTTTGTATGATTTCTGCTTTATAATGTAGTTTTAGATGTGATATGGTGAGCCCATATTTTATTTTCTTCATTAATTCCATTTATATTATTGACCTTTTGTTCTTCCAGATGTATTTTATTCTTTTTCTATCTCTATAAAATATCTTTGGTAGTTTGATTGGTATGAAACTTAATAGTTAATTTGATTTAGGTAGATTTGTCATTTTTAAAATATTAGACTGCCTTACCCATGAATGATTGATATTTGTTCTAATTTTTTAGATCTTACTTTATTTGTCTTAAAAGTGCTCTGTAATTATCCTCATATTGTTCCTGGGTTTTTCTTGGCAGGTAGATTCACAAATACTTTATATTGTCTATTTTAAATGAAATTTCTCTGGCTTATGGACTTTCTCATAAATAGAAATGGTAATGATTCATATGGGTTTATTTTATACCCTGGGACTTTGCTAAAGTTGGTAAGTGTTTTAAGTAGTATTTTAGTTGATTCTCTAAGATTCTCTTAGTATGCCATCATATCATATGGAAAGAGGGATAATTTTGTTTTCTCATTGTCTATTCTAATTGCTTCAACTTCTTTTTCTTCTCTTATTGTTATAGCTAAAATCTCTTGTACAATATTAAACTATAGTGGTAATAATGGGCATTTTTATTTCACCTCTGGTATTATTAAGAAGGCTTCTACCTCAAGGAATTTTTTTTCTTCAGTGAGTTTTTGTACCACTTTTTTGATTTGTCCAATTTTGCATTTTTCAGGAATTTTTTCTTGAATGTGTTTTTGTATTTACTTTTGTTTTTGTCTTATTCTGTTTTTGAGTTTTTTAATTCAATGAACTTTTGTTCCTCTTTTGACATTAAAACAATTTTTTATTCATTTATCCATTTATTTATTTTGTTGTTTGTTTACTCATTTATTAATTTGTTTATATATTGATTATTGTCTTCCTTATTTCTTTGTGTCTTTTTGACTAAGGTTTTGCTTCCTTTACTAAGTTTACTTTTCATAATTTCTTCCATCCCTCTCAATTCCTTTCCCATACTTTTTTTTCCTTTTTGGGCTTTATTGCAATTAAATTAGCATTTTTCTTTAAGTCTTTGTACTTGTTTTCATATTCTTGTCCTTCTGAGTTTGTCTTGGTGTTCTCTTGGTGTTCTTTTTTTTTTTTAGTTTTGCTTATTTCTCAGCTCATTTGTTGAATTTGAACTTCACCTCAAAATTTGGTTCTGTTCACCTGGGGTTGGAGAGACATTCTTTAAAGCTTCATGCTCTTTCATGCTTCTGTTTTCATAGTTCCTTTTGGGGCTCTCCGATTTTTCAATGAGATACATCCGGGAAAAAGATGTGGTCACTATACTTTTGGTCTATGTTCTGATTTTTACCCAAGAAGGACCCCTGATCTCCTGCAGCCTCAAGCACTAACACTGTTCCTCTTGTACCTAGAACTATGACAAAATACCCTAGTCCTTTGCAGCTTCAAATGCTAGTGAGCTTCACTATCCTGGAAATGTGACCAGAACCCCTGTTCCCTTGTAACAGATCAGTAGTTATTCTCTCTGCCCTGGAATTTTGATCAAGAAATGCTTATGGGGGCAGCTAGGTGGCACAGTAGATAGAGCACTGACCCTGGAGTCAGGAGCACCTGAGTTCAGGTCTGGCCTCAGACACTTAACACTTACTAGCTGTGTGACCCAAGTCATTTAACCCCAATTGCCTCACTAAAAAAAAAAAATGCTTATGGGCAGCAGAGTTTCAAATCAGCAGCAGTGCCAGGAAAGGATCCCCTGTAATCTCTTTCTGCCATTCATCTCACCTCCTGATTGTCTTTGGGCTAGACTTCCTGAAGCTGCTGTTGTTTATGTAACTGTCTCCATTGCCCATCCCTTGGACTGCTCCCAATTTTGAGCTGGGATCCCACTCCTGTGCCACAGACCTCTCCTGGACACCTTCTAAGTTGTTTTAGACTGAAAAAAATGCCTCACTTTGACCTTTTGTTGGCTCTGCCACTCTCAAATTTGATTTGGTGAATTATTTTAAAGTTGTTTGTATGTGAATGTTGGGAAAGTTCTTCCTGTATTTTACTATCTTGGCTCAATCAATTTAGATAATACTGTGATTTTTATTAACTAATAAGAGTGGCAAAGATGATAAAAGATTAATAAACTATAGTGACTGTGAGAAGAAAGGCATACTAATGCACTATTAGTGGGTGTATGAAATTATCTAATCATTTTGCAAAATGATTTGCAATGATAAGAAAATAGTTACTAAACTGTGCATATTCTTTGACCAAGAAATAACTAGGCCTATGGAAACATGGACATCAGGGACATAGAGAATGGTTTTATATACATGAAAGAAAAATGTTTATGGTAGCAGGGATTTTGTTTGTTTTTGTAGTAGCAACAAACTAGAAGAATGACAAAAGGAAATGTTTTATGAATGTAAAGGCATAAAATACTAAGAAATGGAAATACAAAGAATTCAAGGAACTTTGAAAAGATTGTTGGAACCAAAGTAAGGTGAACTGAGAAGAACCAAGAATATGGTTTGTTCATGGTACTGTAAAGCAAAACACCTTTGGAAAACTTAAGTATCCTGTCCTGTTCAATACAATAAACAAGTTTCATGTGAGATGAATGATAGTGAGGCATAACTCCTGCCCCTCAACAGGAAAATATACTTAATATTTAAATAGAGTGTAGCTTCCTAAACTGTGGGTCATGTAACTGAATTTGGGAGTTGCAAAGAATTTATTGTAGAAGGTTATGTATACCTATTTTTATACCTGTATTCCCAGTGTCACATATAAATTTCTTGGGCAAAAATGGGTCATGAGTGGAAATAGTTTAAAAAGTTCTGAAATAGAGAACATCTTTATTATCCCAGAAGAGTACATAGATACATACATATATCACAATGTAAATATGGCTAGATGTATACACATATATAAATACATATCCATACATGAACATATATATGTGTATGTGTGTATATACATATATATATACACACATATATAAATACACACACACATACATTATATTCTTTGCTTTTGCAGAAGAGGGTATTTGGAGAACAGACAAGTTGACCTCGAATGACACTGGACCTATGGGTATGTTAGCTAGAATATGATATTAACATTTGCAAAGCACTTTAGAAATATAATTTCATTTGATTCGTACAACAATCCTGTGAGCATGGTGCTGTTTTTAATACTCATTTTAGAGATGAGTAAAATGAGACTGACAGATTAAGTGTCTTTCTGAGGGATCACTTACTTAGGTAGTAAGAGTCTGAGATAGGATTAAAACTCATATCTTCCAGATTCCAAATTGAGATATGATTTCACTATGCAATGTGGCTTGCATTATTCAGACATTTAAAGACAGAGGGGTAAGAATCATTTGTAAATATGGTATTCCTTACCATGTAGTTCTGGTGAATGGTACAAAGTGGCTTCAAATGAGAAAGTACCATGCAATTTAAATATCATAGCAGCACAACCTTGACAAGATGTTGATAATTAATCAGTCACCAGGCATTTATTACAAGACTGGTCTGTCCCAGAAATTATACCGAGTGCCAAGGATGTGTGTGTGTGTGTGTGTGTGTGTGTGTGTGTGTGTGTGTGTGTGTGTGCATATGAAACAACCAATGCTCTTTAGGAGAATGTAAGACACATGGTAGAGGAGGCACTGATATATAGCTTTTAAAATTACTTTTTCTAGAGGTACATATTTTAAATCTTGGAAATGTTTCATTCTTTTATATGTAGATATTTATTTGGGAAACCCTCAAATCACACAGGTTAGAGATAGAGACCAAGCCTTAGGTGTGATTTTCAAACCCTGTTTAAGATTCCTGAATCTTTCAATTGTTTCACCAGTCAGAACTTAGAAGATACCAAGCCAAAGACCCCCTTCACTGTCAGTCTCAAGATATCAGAAAAGCAATGGAATTGTAATACTCTTTCTCTCTCTTCTCTCTATTACTGTGCCTATGTGTCTGTTTCTGGCTCTGTCTATCACTCTGTATGTCTGTCTCTGTTTCCCCCATCTCTCTGTCTCTTTTTATTCTTTGGAGAGAGAAGAGAAAGCAAGCAGCCTAAAATTCCTTTAGGATGCAATAAAGTTTCTTGTATGTTCCTAATATAGTAAAAGAAACCCTTTTGATGCCTACTTTTCAGAGGGAGAGAATGTTTGCTTGTTCACTTGATGTTTTCATTTTCCTCAGCTATGTCAGTGCCTTCAGAGTACATCAGATCT
Organism: Dromiciops gliroides; assembly: GCF_019393635.1. Lineage (NCBI taxonomy): Eukaryota > Metazoa > Chordata > Mammalia > Microbiotheria > Microbiotheriidae > Dromiciops > Dromiciops gliroides. The sequence goes on from NC_057863.1 coordinate 164,707,591, forward strand.
GTACAGCAACACTCTGTCCTCATTTCTACACATTGTTTGTGTACCAGGCCTGGAACTGCTATTTCCCATCACAGTACATTGATTTTTAATGTTCTTCTAATTTAAGCTGAAGATGTAGTGATCTTAGCTTGGTTTGGCTGCGCACTGACCTGCATTTGAACTTCCTCCCAGATGCCCTTGAGTCTCTAGCAACAATCATTTAAAATATATACTTGGGGTATAGAAATCACAAAATGACACAATCAGAAGGTTTTAATTATATTTGGAAATTACTTCAGGGTCTGTCAATAACAAATATGGGATTTGCAAAAGACTATCGTCTTGCTGAATTTAAACAGATGAAATCGGCTCTCGAACTTTTATCTCAGTCCCTTTTTAGATCTTTGGCCATTATCTGATTTACTTAGGCATGGCAGCTGGTGTGCCCTTTTGGGGCTAGCTTTGCAAGATTAAGCTCTGCCACCTTGACCTAGCATAAATACTGCAAAACTGTGCAGCCCAGGTTTATCGTGGGATCTGGTGCATGAAATTAGTCCCGGAAAGTAGGATAATGCAGTGCCAATGACATGGGCGCGTCTATCTAGATAATTCTGGAATTCCAAAAGGGGGGAAAAGTTCACTGAGACTGCAATGCCCTATTTTAATAGTGACCTGGAGAAAAAACCCTCCAGCATATACAAAATCTTTGGCATGCAGAGGATCAACATACATCTTGACAGTATTTTGAAGTTCCCTAAGTGACTTCTTTTGGAATAATAAACAATATCTATCTATGCATCATTCAGTAGTTTTTATTAGTAGCCATGCTGTTTTTAATAGTCCAGTTAGAGATTATCAAATAAAGTACTAAGTAGACACATAAAATCAAAAGCATTCATAGCATTTACACTTTGAGAATGAAACCTTTCTTACATTACACTTTCTGTTTGTCCATTTTCCCCCACATTCCTTTCTAGCTTAGAAGTAATAAAATGATAAAAATGATAGACTTTCTTTTCTGTTGTTTTAAAAAAACAACTATAGCTGTTTTGCTCCCCAAAATGCTTTCATTGATACCCTACCAACTCTTCTGGCTAATTTTGCATTAGGGATGTTAAGTGATGCTTTTCAGTGTAAAGAAATTCCTTAGATGATGCTCCAAGGTAAAATATATATATATATATATATATATATATATATATATATATATATATATATATATATATATATATATATATATATATATCTTCCGAATAAAAGAAACAAAATAATGTTGGAAGGTCAAAATAAATATCTCCTGAGTAAAAAAAAAAATATGAAACCTGGAGGTAAAAATAAAGCCCCACTGTACACAGTATTACTGCCTTTCATTTACTCTAATCATTCCACCTTTTTAAAATACACAAATATATTGAGATGAATTTAGATGTATTCATTATCAGAATCGGGTGTTCTTAGACCCTGAATCTTTAGTGAATAATTATTCTGTGCATTTTGGACTTTGATTTTTATTTGTGATTTTCTACTTTACTATATAGAGTTTGAAATTCTAAAACTAATTCAACTCAGTTAGAATCTTGAAGCACAGAATCCTATGTATCCTTTCTAACAGATGCTCTAGCATATGGCTAAGGTTTAAGAGAGCACATAGTCAAGCACTGAAAATAAATAAGGACATGACAAATGCCCCCACCTTAACTTGTCCCATAGATAAACTAATTGAAAATACCCCAGATGGTATATGCACTGCTCTCCTTTACAGGGAAATATGGCAAATTTACCATTTCACAGTTTTCTTAGATTAAAAATATCTGGCTGTATTACAATATTTTAGGGCCTTTCTTCATGCCCAATATGAATTTCCTTTCTAAAACTATAATAAAAGAAATAAATATTGAGAAGAAAATGAATGTAGGCAGAAACATTACTATCCAATTCTATGTTTGGATAAAATAATAATTGTTGTAACTAAAATGATGAAGTTCTCTAAAGAGCATTAATCATTCTGTTCTATATTTAAAATAAATAAGACTTAGGATGGCTTTATTCAGAGAATCAAAATTTCATATTTAAAGTACTAATAATATTGACAGTCATGACATGTGGAGGGAAATGATTTAGATGTGTATTTCTTGTAATTCATCATGTCCCTCAATATTATACTGCTGACATGGTGGTATGGATTAGCAAACCTCATTCATCTAACCAGGCTCCTTCTTTCAGATATTAAGGTTATCACCATAAAACGTGTGTATGTGTGTTTGGGGTGGGATGGGGGGCAGGGGAATGCAAGCATGATACTAGTGTCTGTTCAATGATTTAAACCAAAAGGGAAGAAAACTACTTGTCAAGTAGATAGTCTAATAAACACCACTCCTGCCTGAGTATCTCCCAGAAAACTTATCATCATCTCCATCTCTATCATCACCATCACCATCATTGTACTACTGAGAAGACTGTCCAAAGAGGGAAAAAATAAATGTTTAGGTTGAAATCATGGATTCTTGGTCAAAAGTCAAATTCACTAATGGCAGTGTCAGAGAGATGGTAATGTAGAGATAGCAGACATAACAGGAGTATAATATATTATAATACATGCATATCTAATGTAATACAGAATATGCAATATTCTCTATATATAATATATTATAATATTTTATTTAATAATTATAATGTTATATATTACACATGTCTTGTATGCAACAAGGTATAGGAAGCATGTTATTCAATAAATGTGTGATCATAAAAGGTGGCATGGATGTGCTTTGGGTGTGAGAAAATGGATGTAAAAACCACCAGTGTATATGATTTTTTAAAATATTCATCCATTTCTTTGTCTATTTGTATTAAGTTAGACCTGCTATTTGATATCTGCTATTTGACAGAGGTGATTAGCTGAACAGATACTATATAGAACTTGGAGACAGAAAGACCTACTTTGTAATCCTCCTTCCAACCAATTTTGTGAATCCAATAAAATATTGCCAGTGGATAAATATTTATTGTGCAATTTTATTTATTTGTCATTTTAATTTAATTGGTCAATTTAATATTATGCTTACTATATGTCAGGTACTGTAGTAAGTATTGCGTATATACCTCAGACCCAAGTAAGTTTGTAAAATTAGGGAAATATCTGCATCCTTTATCTCACATATTAGTAGCACGGATCAAAAGAGATAGTCTATATAAAGCTCTTGCCAAACTTTAAAACACGACACAAGTATCAATTCTTATTCTTTTATTTTCATATTTTTGAGGGAAGGGAAATTATAAGATGTTTTCTTGAAGCTCTTTTATAACCAGTTATTATTCATTGTTCCTCTATTTCCCCTTTGTTTTATAACATAGCTAAAAAGCAGGTAAGGACCTCATATGACCTTAATTTTCCTTTAATTAATGGGGAACTGAGACCCAGAAAAGTTTGATGATTTTCCTAAGGTTATGAATTCAGTTTAGAATGCAAATGACATCATATTCAACAATTAACTTCGAGACACTTATTTAGTGCTCACCACGTAAAATCATCTGTTGTAGCCATGAAGAATAACCAGTCATGATATAAATCTCTACCATTAAGAAACTTACAATATAAGAGACTTTTCTCACTCTTCAGTGGTATTGTAGTAAAAATCCTTTTCTTTCTTGGTATTAAGAAAAGAAAAAACACTATAAAATTCCCAAAGGTATCCTATGTTATTCCATTAATTATCCTAATTGGAAGAATGATTCTATGAATGCCATATATGTTAACAATCATGACTCAGTCATCAATGTTCAAAATACATGGCTTTTGTGCTTTCCATTTGAGATGACTGATTGTGGTACTTTATTCTTGTGATTGATTACAAAGCTGTTGAACAAACTACAGGGCAGACAATCATCTTTGCCACAGACTGATTATGTGACGACAACTCTTGTCATAGTAGTAACTATTTACAGGTCTGTCTCTTCCTATCAGTGATTTCTTCTTAATACTGCAGTCTGCTTAAACCGTTTTGACAATTCTCTCTATTGGAATCGGACTTTAGCCTCAATTGTCTCCATCTTTCAAGTTATCATGAAGGCATGGTACAATTTTTTCCCTCACATATCTGCTTTTAATGTTCTCAATTCCTCCTTTTGATCATATAGATACACATTTAATTTTGTATAGGCTAAAATCCTTTGACATAATATTCAGAGCAATTTTTGTTCAGGAGTTATCTTCCTGAATCTCTTCATAGGAAGCTCATCAGAAACGATGACAGAATATTTTAATATCTTTCTTCTATAAATAATCAATCTGATTTGTTATATAGATATGAGCCCTTTTGTCCAGGGCCTTAAATAATAAAGAAGGGTGTTAAAATTAGCATTGTTCATTTTGTGCCATAAAGAATGTAACTGGGTCATAAATATAGTTATAATTCATAGACTCTTTTATGCCTGAGGTGATGGGAGAGTTTACCTCCGATATCATTCATAGAATGAAAACATGAAATACTACAGTTAAGTCATGGCATTTGCATTAAAGTTTAGTTTTATGTCTTACCTTAAAGTCTACCTGAAAGACAGCATATAAAAGAGAGGAAAAGATCAAGAAATTAGTGCATAGAAACATGTCAATGATATCATTAAAATTATATTAAAAATTCATTTTAACTCTAAACCATCCTGGCAATTACTTTCTCATATTAAATAATACTATGTTCCAAGTAAGCTTCATAAAAATATGCATGACTTAATTATAGCATTCTACATTCATATTTATAATGATAATAACTATAATGATTAAAATAAGAATGCATTTTTCTCCTATCTAGTAGGCCAGTCAGCATGAATCCATATAGAAGGTATAAAATTATGTGGAGATATCTTGTGCAAAAATAACATTTAAAATCCCATATTGTTTAAAAGCCATGGTCTAAGGGGGCAGCTAGATGGCGTAGTGGTTAAAGCACCGGCCCTGAATTCAGGAGTACCTGAGTTCAAATCCAGCCTCAGACACTTGACACTTACTAGCTGTGTGACCCTGGGCAAGTCACTTAACCCCCATTGCCTGCACAAAAACAAACAAACAAACAAAAATAATTAAAAGCCATGGTCTAGTTTTCTGTATCTGTCAGGTATAAGAGGAATTAATATGGGGGAAATGCCATTTCCTTCACCAGTCATTAATTAATCATATACAGTGAAGTATTGTGCTAAGTAACACAACAAATATAAAAGCAAGCATAGTCTATATCCTCAAAGATTTTATAATTCGATAGGAAGTTGAGGTAGGGTTAAAAATAGAATAATTATGAGTTCCAAAGTAACTATATTCTACACATAAGAGTCATAAGAGTTTTTTGAGTGATTCAAGGAGGAAAATTGAAAAAAAAAAGTAACAATCATGGGGAAGAATTTGGAAATGAACATGCAATTTTTCTTCCAGACAGGCAAACACAGGAAAGATGTTTAGATGATGATGAAAGATGTCTAGAGAACAAGGACTAAAACAATTTTCCTATCATAGGTGATAAGGAATGCCATGAAATGAATCTGGAAATGTAGGTTGGAGTTAGACCATAAATATGTTGTATGCCAAAATCAAAAGTGGTATTATGTTTGGAGGGCGATATTTTGTTTCAGCATTATAGATCTTTTGCAGATGGAAGATACCAGAAGCAAGAGTATTTTAGAACAAAATGGAAGATGGTAGGGCCTTAAACTATGGAATTAGCACTGAAAATGGAACAGAGGGATAGAGAACCAGGACAATAGAATAGCAGGGAAAAGTCTAGCTAAGCTCCCCAACAAAATTCCTGGAAACATATCTAGAAAATGTACCAGACCAAATTCTGGTAGGGAAATCAAAGTAAAAATCACTATTTTAGGCCCAGTTGGCATAAGGGTGCAGAAAGATATCCAGAGAGTAGTTTACAGTTGAAGTCTGGTCAGTAGCATGGGATCATGATTGCCTGAAAGAGAAAAAAATGATGTGCAGCAGGGAAGACAAGATTCATGACCTATACCAGGATACTGCTGTCTTGTGAGAGTACAAGAAGAAGTACCAAATGGCAGGTATGATAACTAATACCTTGTTCAGGGTCATAGATCTAGGGAAGAGTGAGAGGATCTGTACCCAGGAGTGGTGTTCTGACATAAGGAATACATGTGGGACCTATACTGTGCCCCAAGCAACAAACAAGTTCAAAAGCAATCAATAAAGATGTTTTCTAGATCCCCAGGAGTACAGCAGTCTCAATTAAAACTTCTAGCCCATCCTTAACCCTATGGAAGGATAAACAGGGTAGGAAAGTCAGATAAAGGGGAGCTTGTAATTCCATAACTCAAGCCCAGCAGATCTTTCCATATGTTTGATGGTGGCTGAATGCAGGAACAGTCTATTATTACTCAGAACCAAACAAAGAAAAGGAACTTGAAGAGCTCTAGACAAGAGGGCAAAGATCATTATTTGCCTTGGATCTGAACACTCTGGAATCACTGAAAGCTTCTTAGTCCCCATAATGAGCTATTTTTGAGATACTATAGCAATAGCATTCAAAAACACAAGAAAGGAACAATATGACCTGCCCAGATCTTCCCAAAGAAAGTTTTCAGAGCTAAACCGTAATTCCAAGTTCAAAGTCAGAGCTTAAAATCAAATAATGAAGCAAAAATGTGGAACAGAGAGGATAAGAAGAGAAATATATTTGAAACCAAAAATAAGGAATATTTAACAAATGATTGGAGGAAAGGGGATATGAAATGGGAGAGAAAATGATGAAAATTGAATTAATGAAAACAATGAGATCACTAGGTGTTTGGAAAGAAGATTCATCAAAGGGGGAAAAAATAATTGATCAAACAGGCTGGTAACCAGAAGTAAGCAATGTCACGAAATCCTATAGGAACGAGTAGGGTAAGGAGAAGCAGGTGATCAACTATGCCAAAGGCTTCAAAAATTAATATTAATGAGGATTGAGAACAATCAATTAAATTTGACAATTAAGAGATAATTGTTAACTTTGCAGAGAAAAATCTCATTTGAATGATGAAGTCAAATGCTAGACTACAGAGGGATAAGAATAGAGCAAGAGGAAAGTAAGTGCAGGCACTGATAATAATGGACTTTTTAAAGGATGTTAGCCATGAAAGGGAGAAGATATTATATTTTTCAAAGTAGGATTAGGTACTGTACAATAGAGTAAACAGAAGAATAACACAAAATTTATATCAGATAAAGAAATTATAGGTCATGTATGTTAAAGTAGAAGCATTGTGATAAAGGTTATTTCTAGTATATAATTGAATTAGGGTGGAGGAGTACATCATGGGAAATGAAAAGAGAAGGAATTGCAAATTTAGGACTTTGAAAATTCTAGACTGTGTAAAAATTTTTGGAAGAAAGACTGTAAAACAGCACTGAAGTTATTGAGGAAGGAAGGAGAATATCCTGGAGGACAGCAGGTAATTGCTACCCAATTATCGATTGGATAATGTCTTCATAGAACTAGTCAAGGTTACTGAGTGATGGTGGAAATAAAAATGGAGGAAAATGGTTTTCCATCAGACATAGTCAAGGGACATATGTGAAAATATAACCAGTTCTGGAAAGGATGATCAGGGATGCTATATCACAGGAAAGAATCAACTTTCAGTGTGCCGAAGAAAATGGAATGATAAAGAAAAAGCAGGTTAGTTACTCATGTAGTAAGTGTTCCAAAAAACAAAGTGAAAGAGATGGATAGGCCTTGGGAGGGATGTGTTTTGTACATCATGCTATGCAGTGGGGGACAAGGAATGGCATTTGTACAAGGACAGTTCAGATTTTCAAATCACTGTGGAGGTATGACAATCACTGAAAAATACATTCAAAGGAAATTTGATGAAAAATTTGATCTATGGAAGAACCTTTTTTACTACAGTGAGGGAACCTGTGTGGAGTTGCAGTGGAATGGAAAGTATATCAGGAGAGTAGATGAAAGAAAATTATCTAGGACCCTGGCCTCTTTGTGCTGTCATAAAAGTCAGCTAGTGGGCTGTGTTGATTCTCGTTTTTAAAGGTTTTAATTTTTTTTTTCCTCTTTTTCGAAGCAACATGTGGCATATAGAAATGAGTATTGACCATGTGACTGTTATAACCAGAAAAATAGGAAAAAGAGCAAAACCACAGCAAGGAGGCACAGTGCTTGTATGAGAATCAAGGACCTTTATTACCAGCATATGTAGTAATGTAGATTAGATATATATTTGAAGATTTCCCATGATTTCTAAGAATAATGAGCCAAAATAAATTGTTCTAGAATGTGTCAGTCCCCCAAATCTAGCCTGTTCTCTGTGATCTGAGACTCTTTAGAGTATCTGGATCATGCTTGACATAATATATTACTCCTGCCCTCCAAATGGCATTATAAAACCTAGTTAGGGAGATAAGACAGATGTCATGAAGAGCTACAATATAAAGTAGCATGTGATAAATGCCATATGACTTTTGCTAAATGTTTGTAACATAAGTAGCCAAAAGCCATTTTTTGAAGTTCTAGATGAATAGACAGGGATATTATTAGATAAGTGGAATGAGAAATTACTTTTGGTTAGGTTGATCAGGGAAAGGTTTATAGAGGAGGTAGAATTTGGGATTGGCATTGAATAATGAATAAGACTTTAATAGAATTAGAGGGGAGGATTCATTCTCTACAAATGTGATGACATGAACAAAGAAAAACAGAAGCAAGAGAAAGTAGTACATGTTTGAAGTATGGTAGGTGGATATATTTGGCTACAATAAAAGGTTTTTATTGGGTAGTCATTAAAGAAAAGGATGGAGTTCCCACCTCTGCTTATCTTACTCCATCACTAAAAAATCTTCAATGACTCCCTCATTATCAATAAAATTGAAGCCCTCAAAAATACCTAATAACTCAGATAAACTGTTTTACTCACTGTCAGCTAAATATGCTCTTCACATATTCACACACATAGTTTGTTTTTACCTACCATTCCTTTATTTCCCCCAATTATGGTCTGTTAAAAGTCTAAATTGAATATCCTCTTAAATGCCATTTCCTGAATGTTTTTAATGATTTCCCTAACAATATGGGGATTCAACATTCAATAAAATGACATTTTCCTCTTATAGGGATGATTGATGTTTATATGACATTTAATGCTTACAAAATATCTTGCATGCTCAACCACAGTTGATCCTCACAATAAACATGTGATAACGGTAATATTGAAAATATTTCTGTTTTGCAGATAACTAAAATTTAGACTCAGTAAACTTAACTGAAATTCTCAAAATCACATAGTCAATGAATGATCAAGCTAAGTCTAGAACTGAGGTCCAGTTCTCTTTTCATTATATAATATTGTTTCATGCAGAGAAATAATATTCTAAAATGTATCGAGGTTGGGGACTGAAAATGTGATTCCAATAGTATAGGGAAACCCCAGCTCAATAAATACTTATCAATATAAAGTGGTACTGAAACAGTTTCAGTGAGTTGCTTAGAGCAGTGAGAGTGTAAAATGATTTGTACATGTCACACAGCAAATATGTCACAGGTGTCATGATGCTTCTCAGTTTTAGTACTCTTCTACTATAAACATATTTTTCATGCCAATGTCTGCCCTTTGTATTTCTTTTTTTACTACATAAAGAATTACTTTATTCATATGAAATAATTATAATTACACTGTAAAATAACAAGACATTTAAATAGGGAAGTCATATCACACAGGTGGCAAGTCAATCCCATGCACCACTGACAGAAGGCTCAAAGTTGATTCCAACAGATCAGACTCCCATGTCATGGAAGACAATAGCATGGGTGAGGGTGGAAGTTCTACAAGCCTTTCAAGTGACTTCTCCTACTCAAGCATCGGGAGATACCAGTCAGAGGCAGGTTTGCAAGCTGGTGTTCTCCAGGAACTCCAAAACTCTCAAATTCTAGTGGGTTGAAGTGAAAACAAATTTTCTATTTCTGGACATGTTTCATTTGGGAATGGAACAGAGGTTTGTTTTTTTTGTTTTGTTTTTTCAGTAGGAATCTCCAGTAATCTTTCTGGCAATGAAGTTTTATCCTTTCTGTTTCACTACTAAAAGTCATCAGAGGAACCCAGAAAGTGTTCTTGTACTCTTTTTTTTTTCTTGTACTCCTTTTTTTTGACCACCATGTAAGCATTTGCCTTTTTTGAGTTATCTATAATATAATCTCTTAGGTAAGTATCCATTTGCCATTCAGGCTACTCATCCAGTCTACCAGGTTCACACCCTCTTCAGTAGAATCTAAATGCCTGTCAATTTAGCTCAATGAAGGACATCAGTGTCCAGTACCTTATATTTCCAGGTCATCTTTAGAATATTGCTAAGACAATTTAAGTGGTATCAATTTGGTTTTCTGGTATGGTACAGCCAAACTGTCCAGATTTCACAGTCATACAATAGTTAAGTCAGCACAATGGCTCTGTAGACATTCAGTTTTTTATGCCACCCGATACTTATTGACTTCCAAACTTTCTTTTGGAATTTCCAAAATGCTGAGCTAGGTCAAGCAATGTGTGCATCAACTTCATCAATGTGTATTACCCTGGAAAGTATGCTGCCAAGATAAGTGAACTGAGTCAAGAATCTTTCCTCTCTCCATGTTTCACTTGCACTTTACTTTTGATTCAGAGGTTCCCGAGGCCTTCTCCTGGTTTTCTGGGGCTGGGTCTAGGCCTGCCCTGGCATGGCCTCTGTTGGGCTGCGCTCCACTGACATCCCAATACAACACATCTTCCCTGCCAACCTTCTAACTTGTCTTTGGCTGTAAAATGATTTCCCCCTGTCTTTTGTGGGTTCTCCTGCTCTAGGAATTGTCTTATGGCATTATTTGAAGGTATTTGGAAGTCTCTTGGGGAGAGATCAGGTAAGTCACTGCCTTTCATCTGCCCTCTTGACTACACACTTTCCTTTTGATGGAGTTATACGCTGTGTTTTTATAGACAGACAAGTTGACCTCCTTATAAACCCTTTGGAGACCATGTTTCTCATTTAGCAGCTTCCGAATTGGACCTAAGTCAGCTTCACAATGCACCTTATCACAATGGTCATTCTAGAAAAAAAGTGTATGCAGCTCTGATTTCAGCAAACTGGCCCTCATTTGCCAGTCTTGCTTCACTCATGGCTGCTATTTGGATGTAGTACTCACTAATATCTCTCACAATAAGAGTTGTTCTTTTCTTAGGTCTATTAGATTTTGTGTTGTCCATGAGTATGTACTCATTCCATGTACCAAAGTTGAATGGAATCATATTACCACAAAAAATGTACTTTTTTGGTGTTTTGACCATGAATTGGAGTTAAGTGAGGCAGAGTTACACGAAGTCATCAGTCTCACTGTTCCAGAATCATCAAATTCCAATGTTAAGATAGAAGTTAAGGATCAGTGACCTGGGATGCAGTAAATGACATTTTCATCTTCGATGCCTAACCAAGGTCTAGGTGTTCCAAAGTGACTGTTTCAGCCTCCCTCATGGGCATTGCAACAGATTGTTCTCATCCACTTATTCTATCAGGGAGAGTCTTTACATTCTCTTCTAATTCACAAAGATATTTGAAACTGGTCGTCCTTGGATCTCATGACATGATTGCTCTAAAAAACTTCCAAATAATGCCATTGGACAATGCCTGGAGAAGCAAAACCCACAGAAGAATGGGATGAAATAATCTTCTAACCAATAATGGCCTGGAAGGTCAGAAAGAGGGAGTTGTTGTGCTGAGACAGGAGTGGAACCCAACCCCACTGTCACCCTGACACAGATCCAGTCCCAGGAAGGCCTCACCAGAGAAGGAGATGCCAAGAGCCTCCGAATCAGCTGAAGCACCAGAGTCATCTGGAACTAAGCACACAGTCTGGTGAGAGGGCTGAGTCCTGGGCATGGGGGGAGTCTACAGGGGTCTATTGTGGTGCTGAGGCAGAACTTGAGTTTTTCACCCCTGCTGGGAACCAAGAGGTAGGTTTCAGTAGCAGTGGCCCAGGTGAGGGAGGGGCACAGACTCATCAGAGCTGACAACCACAACACACAAAGCTGGTTGATTAGCAAGTTGTTCTAGGCTCATATATGGGCCAGGGAACAGGCCATGCAAATGAAGAACCTGATCCTCCTTAAATCATACCACCTGGGACTTCTGAAGCTTGGGATAATGCAGCCTGGAAACAGTGCCCCACTTTAAGGAGCTAAAAAAAACTGGTTACCCTCAACCTTATTTAGCCATATGCCAAGGCATTTTACTTGGCTTTGGCCCCATGTTATAGGTTCTTTGAGCTATAGGTGAGAGTCGTGTTACAGGTGAACACCAAAGGTGGATGAACAATCCTGAAAAGGCCTCAGCAAATCTTCATACCATATATATTAGTCTTCCCTGGAATCCCCATACACTCCATATAGGTATATTGGGACAGAATCAGTACTCATACACAGGTTCTGTGACTTTAAATCAAATCCTTTGCTCATTGATGAAATTTCTTCCATATATGACCATTTAAAAAAGAAGGCATGTATGGCCCACCTCAAATAACCAACTTTTCCATATATAGTATCAATGGTATGATTCTAAGATCTATCAAAAATACAGGCTTGTCAGTCATTCTCAAGGATCATTTCTCATATCTGCTCGGTCCCATGTAAAAAATTATCCCAGGATATACTTCGTGAGGTAGGAAAAATCTTCAGGTTGACAACACCACTCAATGACAAAGAGTCATCATGCCAGGTAGAAGTCCTCACTGCACAGGTAGTAGAAAGATTTGATATCTTATAGGTTTTCTCTTTCATGGAATGCTATCTCAAGACTACTGAGGTTATCATGATTCATAAAATACACAGAAATATTTAATGATGTTGGATGAGTTCCACATAAAAGGCATGTTTAAAATCCACATTCATTGTCTTTTTAAAGGTTGAATGCCTCAGCATCTTAACACTATAATTGCAATTACAGTTGTCATTTGCTTCACAATATTATAGATTACAGATTTTAGGAACATTAAGTTTTTTAGATTTAGACTAAAACAAATACAAAATATAAGTAGTTATCCAGGTTAATTTTCTCTTACCTATCTTATACATGCATACAAAGGAGTGTTATGATATAGACTACAATAATAAAATGTTAGAGGTGAATGGAAATTAAGAAATTGCCAAGTCTATTTCCTTCATTTTAAAGGTGAAAATTTTGATGTTTTCTAAGTTTTCCTAACTTGCCAATCAAAAGGTAGATAATATGATTGGCTAAAGATTTTCCTTCTGAGTCCTCTCAGAGATTAGATTTTTTTCCACATTAAGAAGATAATATCATTTTGTTTTTAAAAAGTGGGATACAGTGGCTTTGGAAGAGTACAACCTGTGTTCCAATTTTACCACTCAAGTTAACTGGTCATATGATCTTCAGCAAGCCATTTCAATTCCCTCAGTTTCAGAGTCTTCATCTGAAGGAGATATAACAATATGTTAATTCAATGTTAATGTTAATTCAATTGTTAATGTTAATGTTAATTCAATTGCTCTAGAAAACAAAACACACTTTTAATTTTAATCTTAATTACTTTTTTCCATCACTGGCTTAAGTCAACTCACTGAACATGTAATAATGGGCTCCTGCCACCTAAATCTGAGGTGCCTCAAGCATATACCTATCTATGATCCCATGACCTTTCTTTTTTTTTTTTCTCTAGGCTTTCATGAGTCACAAGATGCCAAGGCTGTAAAGTTCTATTTGGTTATAATGGTCTCCATTTCTGAAGAATGAATTCTGAAATTTTTTATCCCTGGTGCTGGGGACAAAAAAAGGCAAAAACAGTACCTGCCCTCAAGTAGTTTACATTATAATAGGGGAGAGAATAAGAACATGATTAGGTACATAAATAATACACATTCATCTCTCTTTCAAGAGAGAGAGAAGGAGGTAATGAACATATACAAATCATCTATTGTGTGCCAAGTACTGTGCTAAACACTTTCCATGAATATTTTTCCATTTAAACATTGCAACAATCCTGCAAAGTAGGTGTTATTATTATTATTATTATGATTTTACAGTTGAGGAAACTGAGGTAAACACATTTTAAGTGCCTTGCCCAATGTCACATACCTAGTGTCTGTGGCCACATTTTAAATCAGGTATTCCTGACTCCAAGCCTAGTGTTCTATCTGCTATATCATCAGTTGCTCAGGGAAAGCTTCCTGTAGAAGGTTGGCTTATCTGCATATGAGGTAAATCAGGTAAACCAAGACACAGGCTCAGAATACAAGAGAAATGTAGGACAACCTGCACAAAGGTAGAGAGACTGCAGACTATAACAGAGTGACTGGTGCTCTCAAAAATAAATATGAAAGTTCAGACAGAGAGGAAATGATTTTTTTGCAGGTATAAGATAAGGAGCTCTATTTTATTAAGTTTCAGATGTCTATAGGGCTTCCCTTTTGAGATGATCAAAATGCAATGGAAATGCATGGCTATATCTTAGTCAAGAGACTGGGCTTGGCTTTATAGATGTGGGAACTTTCTGCATACATGTGGAAAACTGCATTGAGGTGATAATTGAACACAGAGGAACTGATGTGATAACCAAGTGGGATAGTATAGAGGAAAAAGGAGAAGAAATCATCATTGGGGCCTCGGATAGACTTGGAGATTACCAATGACTAGCAAGTGTGACATGAGTGAAGGATCAGAAAAGAAAATGGAGAGGGAACAGTTGGATAGGTGGGTGGAGAATCAAGAGAAAATAGTGTGAAAAAATGTTGAGACAGGAAACATTGTCCAGCAAGAGCATATGTTCAACAGTGTCAAATACTAAAAAGAGGTCAAGAAGAATTATGATTGAGAAAACATCAATAAGTTTCATACTTGAGATATTATTGATATCTTTAAGGGAAAAGCAGTTAACTATTGTGGTTGGAAGACATTGCAAAGGGTTTAGAAGGGAGTGAAGAAAAGAGTATCTATTTATAGATGAGGTTTTCATGAGTATGACTCACAAAGGGAAGAAAACTATATGTTATGCAAAGGAAAGTGACTAGGATGGCAATGGGTTTAAAAACTATTATCTAAAATTGAAGAGAGGTATAGAGTTTGTGAAAGGGGGAACATTAATGTGTCAGTATTTCAGTCCCATTTGTGATTTTCTTTCTGTTAGTCTTATTCCAGTCTTTTCTAGAGGGCAACACCAATTCTAATTGCTGAAGGAAAGGACTCTGGGAAGGCACAAAAGACTTTGTTACTTGCCATCTTGTCCTTAATCACAGTTTGTTATACAAGATACTTCAGGGAATTTCCTCTTTGAATTTCTTCTATTGATCTTCAACATGGCACCCAGTTTACAAACTCATATGTTAAATTTTATGTTGATCTTCTGCCCTCCCCCCTTGCCAAAACTTACATTGTTATTTCTCACTCTTAGTGTTGTTGCTGTTGTTTGTTAGTTTGTTTGTTTGTTTGTTTTTGGATACAGACCTATTTCATTGGTAGAATGACTTCCCAGGGAGGAACTTCCTCTGCCAGTGCAGAAAAGCGCCTTCTTTATAATTTAAATTATTAAAGAGATTCACTGAAAGGTTAAATGTTATGTCTTGGGTCACACATTCAGTAAATTTTAGAGGATTAACTTGAAACCATTATTGATGGGCTGGTTTTTCTTACATGACCCTTCTTTGATTATATTTTACAGTTGAGATTTCATAGGCATTATTTTCAACTGTTTAAGGTAAAAATATACTGCAAAGGAATCTTCAATATAACATGGGTGCCAAAATCCTCTACCAATTAGGAAACTAAGGGCCAAGAAGAATTTTAAATAATATTTATTAGGCATGTTTCCACAACCATGCACCTAGCACTGTGCAGTATCAGAAAGCAAATATTATTAAATACAACAAGCTTAAAGCTAGCACAAGAAATTTCCATGGGCAAAACTTTGGTCTAATAGCTACTTTCTATTTGGTAATGTTTGACTTTGATACTAATCATTTCAATTGCAAGATTTCCAATATTAATAGAAATAAAAAAAATCAAATAACAAATAGTGTTAGTACAAATATTTTACAGCTGTATTATTTCCGCCACATGCTGAAATATATTTGGTAGTAATTTTTAGTTCCTTTGTTCAAAATCCATAAATCTAAGCTTTGTTTTTGTAGTCTATTTTTTTTTATCCATTCTCCTAATCACCACCAGCTTAGCTCCCACCTCCCTCCCAAATGAGGAGAAAGGGCTGTAATTGTATTCATTTTAAAGGGCCAATTTTATGTGACAATTATGTTCCCAAATAAAGAGGATAAAATGGAATATTTATTAATACATGAGTCAATGATTCACATTGTAAAAATGTTTCTATATTGTCACTAAGCAATTGGCAATTCCTTCTGAGAATGACTTCCTCTGAAATATCAGGAGGGCAGAGCAGCTATCTCTGGAGCCATGCAATGTATGCATGGCCTAATACAAGATGGACATGTGAGTTGAAAAGTTCAGCACAAGGCCTCAAGCATTTAAAAGTTTAATGTGGGGAGGGGAGGGAATCACTCATATGCTTAAAGGGGATACTTACCTTTACAAGTTGGCACAGTACCAGTTACAGAAAGCAATGGAGATGAGTGATTTTTAAAGGAAAATGGATTCATTTCTTCCTCCAGTATATCTAATATAATACAAAGTGAAATACCTCTTAAAAGGAACAACTTGCAGTAGAACCACTAAGGCAGGAGGGGTGGTAAAAAAGCCTTTCACTGTCCAGCTGAAGCTTTTAAATGGTGAATACAACACTTCTGTGAGGACACTGGATAAGGCACTGCAGCACTGTTGTGTGTGCAGAAAGAGATCAGTTTTAGCCCACAGCCCTGAGACATAAAGCAGCCTTCTCTCCAAAATACAATTCCTTTCAGTTTATTTCACTGAGAAACATTGCTTCCTCTGCTGATATTCTTAAGGTACTTCTTCACCATTCTGTACTGTCATTTTGTTTGTTATATTGTGTATGTCACAAAATGCAGGTAGTCCCTGATTTGTAGGAAGAACTCACTACTTCAGTCACTTTGAGTGTCTGGTTCATACCAACTCTGTATTTTATTAGAACTCCCTATTGACAAAGTAATTTTGTGAAGGATGCAGAGAGAGAGCAAGCAGGAGAACAGACAATGTCTTTGTTTTCCCCCAGGGAATTGTCTCTGACTTTTACATTAAGATCCTGTTCTAGTGTCTGTGAAAAGCTACCAATATTCCATAACCCATTATTAATTCATGAACATGTGCTATATAGTCATATCCTTTCTAGTATTCAACTCATAGCTACATTAGGATGTAGTCAAGTCTTAAAATGGAACACATTAACTAAACAACTAATTAATTACTTAACTAATTATTTCATTCATTCATTCATTCAAGATACATTCATTTCACACTTTTTCCTAACTGTGCTAGGTACCACAAAGGATGAAAAGATTAGTAAAACAATATTCCTTGATTCAAGGAGCTTTACAATCAATCAAGGAAGTCATCTGACTTGCAGAGACAAATATAATTCAAAATAGTTTTTTCCAAAGGAGAATTAGATGGATTGTTGAAAGGATAGTGTGTTGGTCATCTTAAATTTGAATCTTTGTATGAACATAGAAAACATTTGTTACTTGTAAGTCAGACTCTAGACTCTGACATAATAGATCAGAGGATCACTTGGAAGTAGAGAATTCTCATAAGCAATGTCTTTAGGTTATGCCTCCACCAAGGAAATCCTGAGAATGTTAATATGATAGTTCTTTTATCAGACCTTTCTTATGGTAGTTTCAGCCTATCTTTATAGGCTAATTACATGCTACTCTTATTTTGGCACTACTACATTTCAACCTAACTGGTTCTTTGATGCATCCCATATGCAGTATTACAGTCCTCAACAATGTACAGTGTATCTTACATATTTTCCAGGTTCTCTTTATTCTTCTTTTGTAACCCCTCATCTTTTGTAGCTTCTAGCACTGTGGTGTGTGTTTTTATAAGCAAAGTAAAAACTTTAAAATTTTTTTTAAAAATCAGTAAAGTGTGGGGCAGCTAGATGGTGCAGTGGATAGAGCACAGGCCCTTGACTCAGGAGTACCTGAGTTCAAATCTGGCCTCAGACACTTAACACTTACTAGCTGTGTGATGCTGGGCAAGTCACTTAACCCCAACTGCCTCACTAAAAAAAAAAAAAAGAAAGAAAAATGAGTAAAGTGTTACTTCCTATGAAATCTTTCCTAAGTTGACTTGTCTTCTGAAGATTGATATCAATTCTTAGTATCACCACCCCAATTAATTTTATCTTGCATATATTTTGTATTTCTGCAAAACTAGCTTGGCATAATAGAGAGATAAATAGATTTGCTATAAAATCAGGAACATATGGGTTCAAAGACTGCCTTTGATTTTTACTGCCTATGTGACCCCTGGACAGGACACTATCCTTCACTAATCTTGGTAATTTTGCCACCTTGCATTGGGAGAGGGATTTCTATCATTAAGGAGTTTATTACATGAGTGAAATGTTAGGTCCTGATCTTATTTATATCCTTTCTTATTTACTTATCTCTGTATGTATTATTTTCCTCCACTAGAATACAAACTCATTGTTGTGTTATCTACCTCTCCCCAACAGACCTATCAGATATCCTGAAAACTCTCAGTTTAAATGGATGTCAGATAAAGGTTTCAATTCTGCAACCAAAATACACCAGCATGCTTGTCTAGTGCTGCTTGCTTCTCTTCTGGTACAAAAATACAGTAGCCTTCAGGTTAAATCAGGTTTTTTTCAAATTCTCAGTTACATGGCTCTCTTCTAGGCCAATTATAATTCCCTCTTATCTCCAGCTACATTACAGTTCATCCATTGCCAAGTTCAGATCCATGCATGGTGCTATAAGACCCATTTGGATCATGTATCAGGGTTGGATGTGTATGAACATCACTGTCTTTTTATGTCCAGACCACCCCCATCTACTTCTCAATTAGTACCTTCCTCCAATCAATTAAATCAGAAATAACTTATTAGATTGTCACTCTATTCCAAGAACTATGCTCAGTGTTGGCCATACAACAAAAGACAAAAATGATATTTGCCCTCAAGGAGTTCCCATCTATTGAGGGATACAATGTACCACCACCACCACCACTGACAACAACAACAATAACAACTGTACAAAAATTATATATCAGGGCAAATTGCAGTGATCCATTAGCATTAAGGGTGGCCCAGAATGATGACCTGAGACTTGAAGAAGTTTAGGGAGGCTAGGAGTCACAGATGAGTAGGAAGAGAATTCCAGACATGAGCATAACCAATGAAAATATAGAGAGTAACGAGATGAAGTGTCCTATCAAAGGCACAACAAGGAGTCATGTAAGTGAATTGCAGAGCTGTAAGAAGGGGAGTCAGGTTTAAGAAGACTAGAAACATAGTAAAGGGAGAAATTTTAAAAGACTTTAAAAACCAAAGAGGATATAATATTTAACCCTAGATGTAATATGAAACTACTGTAAATTATTGAATTGGAGGGTGAGATGGTTATATATGCCCCCTAGGAAGCTCACTTTGATAGTTGATTGGAGGATGGACTGGAATCAGGAGGGACATGATATAGGAAGGCAAACTAGTAGGCTATTACAATAGTTCAGTAATGAGATGATAAAGTCATGCAGCAGAGTAGGGGCAATATAAGAAGAAAGGGTAATATAAGAGAAATATTGTGAAGGTAGTATCAACAGGATTTTACAGGAATATGAAGAAGGAGAATAAGAGCGAGGAATCAAAAATGACAGCAAAACTGTGAGACGGTGTGATAGAGGAGATGGTGGTCCTCTCAGCAATAAGAGAATAATGAGGAAGAAGGAAGGGTTTTTAGGGAAAGATAATTTTGCTTTGGACATATTTAGCTTAAGTTATTTGTGGAATATACCTCACTATATGCCCATTAGTCTTTTGGAGTCATGGGAATGGAAGACAAGAGAGAAATTAGGTCTGGATAAATAATCTGAGATTCATCATCATAAAGATAATTATGATGATAATTGAATCCATGAAAACTCTTGAGATCACAAAGTAGAATGATATAGAAAGAGAGATAAACAGGGACTAGGAAAGATCATTGTAGGACACATGATTTGCAGTCATAATTTATGTGAGGATTGAGAGGAGATTTATAAGGAATGGTCAGATAGCAAAAGAACCAAAAGAGAAGAGTGTGATGAAAGCATAGAAAAGAGTATTAAAGAAGAGATCTTGATCAGCAGTGTCAAAGGCTGCAGAGAGATCTAGGATGATGAGGATTAGCTATTGCAATTAAGAGATCACTAATAACTTTGGAGAGAATAGTGTTAGTTAAATAATGAAATTGGAATCCAGACTACAGAGCATTAAAAAGATAGTAAGAGGAAAGGAAGTGGTGGTCCCTTTTTTATATGGCCTTCTAAAGAAGTTTAGCCAGAAAAGGCAGGAGATATATGAGACAATAAATACATGGGGGTATGTGAATCAAATGAGGATTTTTTTTTGAGGATGGGAGATTCAGGGGTGTATTTCTTGATAGGAAGGAAGGAAATAGTAGAGAAGGAGAGGTTGAAGTTAAGTGGCAGTGAACATGATAGAAGACACGATATGCTAGAAAAAATGGGAGAGAATCAAATTTTATATGTAGAATGGCTTTCCTTAGGAAGGAGAAGATTTGCTTCTTTGTGTGAGACAGAAATGAAGGAAGAGATTGTGACAAAGGGCATCTGTGATATGTAAGTTGAAGAGGAGTAGAGAAGAAAGTCTTAACAAATACCCTAAATTGTTGTTGTTATTTTTCAGTGAAATATGCAAGGCTCAGTAAAATATGAAGTGAGGGAGAGTTATCAGAGTCTAAAGGATTGATGAAAAGTTTTGGAAAAGTCACTATACTTAATAGGATAAGAAATGAATTAGAAAGGTGTAAAAGGATTGCTTTGCCCCAGTGTGGGCAATAATTTTTTTTTTTTAATTGTGAATTCCAAATTCTTCCTTTCTTATTCTTGCCCTTCCCAGGAATGTAAGCAATTTCATATAGTTTATAAATTACCAATCATGCAAAACAAAGTTCTGTATTAGTCATGTAGTGAAACAAAATACTGGCCAAAACAACTAAACACACACACACACACACACACACACACACACACACACACACACATACAGATGTAATGAGTGGAATGACACCACCTGCTGGAGATTTACTGTAGGAAAGCTCCAACATGAGGAGAGGGCCTCTGAGGGCAGGACCATGTGGCTTTCTTTGGCTTGTGGAAGGAGGAAGGGAGAGGCTGGCATGCTGGCTCACTCTCTTTCCTGAGGACTCTGGTGTACAAGGGAGATAGGAATACTCTCTCCCTTTAATAGATAGATTAATCTAGGCCTTTCTCTTTCCCTTTACCAAATTCTTATTCTCCTTAATATAGGCTTAAAAGCCTAACTCTTGCTAAAGCTTATAATTTATTGGCAACCACTAATTAGATATTTTAGACAGTATAGCTAGAATTTTAGCCCTTAACAGACTCACAAAGTAAAAACAGTATGCTTCAATCTGCATTCAGTCTCCATCAGTTCTTTCTCTGGAGGGATAGCATATTAAGCCATTCACAGTTGAACATCTTAAAATTGTGTTGTTAATGTGTACAATGTTCTCTTGCATTCTGATCACTTCATTTAAATCTTTCTAGATTTTACTGAAAGAATCTTGCTTATCATTACTTATAGCATGATACTATCCCATTGAAAAAGTTTGCCACATCTTGTTCAGCCATTCCCCAATTGTTGGGCAATTCTGTCCTACTGGCCAAACTGATGGGTGTAGGGTGGTTCCTCAGAGTTGTTTTAATTTGAATTCCTCTAATCAATAATGATTTACATTATTTCTCATATAACTATAGATAGCTGGTATTACTTCACCTGAAAACTGTCGATACATATTCATCAACCATTTATCAATTGGTAAATTACAAGTATTCTAACAAATTTAATTCAGTTCACAACACATATGGGACACTTTTTCAGTGTTACTTGCTATGAAGATTTGCCCCACCAGATTTCTGCTTTCCTTCTTATTTTGATTGTATTCATTTTATTCCTGAAAAACTTTTTTTAAAATTTAATATAATCAGAATTATCCATTTCAAATCACATAATGCTTTCTGGATCTTGTTTAGTCACAGGTAATGTATCCCTTTTCTCCTAATTTGTTTATATTACCACCCTTTATGTATAAACCATGTACCCATTTTAAACTTATCTTATTATATAATATGATATGTTGGTCCATACCGAGACTACGAAATACTGTTTCCAAATTATCCCACCAGTTATTGTCAAATAGTGAGTTTTTGTCCCAAGATATTGGATCTTCCGACTTAACAAATGCTAGATTACAGTGATCATTTCATACCCTAATCTCTTCCACAGTTAATCCACTCAATATCTTAGCCAGTACTAGATTGTTTTTAGGATTACTGCTCTATAATACAGTGTGACATGTGGTAAAGCTAGTATATCTTCCTTCACGTTTTAATTTTTATTAATTATTTTGATATCCATGAACATTTGTTCTTACAGATAGAATTTTTTTGTTTTTTTTCCTACTTGTATAAAATTTTTTTTTTGGTATTTTGATTGGCATGCCACTGAATAAGTAAATTAATTTAGTTAGAATCATCATTTTTATTATGTTTGTTCTGCCTATTCATGAGGAATTAATATATTCCCATTTTTAAAAGATCTAACTTTACTTTTATGAAAACTATTTTGTAATTTTTTTCATATAGTTCCTGGACTTCTCTTGGCAGGGAGATTCCCGAATATTTTGTATTGTCTACAGTTATGTTAAATGGAATTTTTCATATAAAACAAAAAAATAAAATAAATACTTTGTGCAAAAAATATTTATAGGAAGTCCTTTAGTGGTGGCAAAGAAATGGAAATGGAGGGGATGCCCATGAGTTAGGTAATGGCTGACTGAGTTGTGATTTTTGGTGGTGATAAAATACTATAGTTCTAAAGAAATTGCATGCAGAATGGCTTCAGAAAAAACCTAAAAAGAGAGATAAAATATTTTAAAAATGAAATCAAAATTATCTCTTGCTGTTTACCTTGTAAATAATATAAGAAATGCTTATGATTTCTGTGTTTATTTTATATTTTGTTACTATGCTAAAGTTGTTACTTAAACTAGTTTTTAATTGATTCTCTAGGATTCTCCAAGTATAAAATTATATCATCTACAAAGAGTTCTAGTTTTGTTCTTTCATTGCCTAATCTAATTCCTTCATTTTTCTTCTCTTATTGCGATAGCCAACATTTTAGTACAATATTGAATAAAATTAGTGATAATTGGCATGGTTTCTTTACCCCTGATCTTATTGGGAAGGTTTTCTAGATTATCACCAATATAGAAAAGGATTGCTGATGGTTTTAGATAGATACTACTTATTTTAAGTAAAGCTTCATTAATTCCTATGCTCTCTAGTGTTTTAAATTGGAATGGGTGTTATTTCCTATCAAAATATTTTTCTGCTTATATTTAGAGAATAATTTCATTTCTGTTTCTTTATTGATATGGTAAATTGTGGTGATGTTTTCTTAATATTGAACTAGTCCTGAACTCCTGGTATGAATCCCACTTGGTCATAATTTATGATATTTGTGGTATTGTGATAATGTGGTAATCTCCTTGTTACTATTTTATTCAAAACATTTACATCAATATTGATTAGGGAAGTTTGTCTATAGTTTTCTTTCTCTGTTTTTGCTCTTCTGGGTTTATCTTTCAGCATGATATTTGTGTCATAAAGGGAATTTGGTAGGAATCCTTCTTTGCCTATATCCCCCACATCTTGTATATAGTATTGGAACTAATTATTCCTTATATGTTTGGTAGAATTCACTTGTGAAGCCATGTGGTTCATTGATGGCTTTTTAAATTTCTTTTTAGTAGATGGGATTAGTTTAGAGATTGTCTATAATTTTCCTGGTAGTTTTCATTTCGGAATTTATTTTAGGCAGGGAATTCTTGCAATTTCTATTTTATCTAATTCACTTATTTGATGTATCAGGGCAGTTTCTTTAATAATTGCTTGAAATATGATGTCCAACTCTTTTTTAGATTAGAGATTGCAATCATGTTAAACATATTTCCAAATTAGTCATTTTATGAGAGAAGAATCAGAATAAATGGGGAAAAAAAGAAAGAAGCAACAACAGCAACAAAAGTGAAAATATTATGCTTCAATCTGCATTCAGACTCCACAGTTCTTTTTTCTGGATGTGGAGACCTTTTTCCATCATGAGTCTTTTGGCATTGTTGGATCACGGTATTATGGAGAAGGGCTAAGTCTATCACAGTTGATCATCAAACAATGGTGTTGATACTGTGCACAATGTTCTCTCGGTTCTGCTCATTTCACTCAGGATCAGTTCATGTAAGTCTTTCCAAGTTTTTATGAAATCTGCCTGCTTATCATTTCTTACCTTAAAATAGTATTCCATTACATTCATATACCACAACTTGTTTAACCATTCATCAATTGATGGGAATCCTCTCAATTTCTAATTCTTTGCCACCACAAAAAGAGAAGCTATAAATATTTTGTATATGTGGTTTCTTTTCCCTATTTAGGATCTTTTTTTGGATATAGTGGTATTGTTGGGTCAAAGGTATACACAATTTTATAGCCTTCTGGTGATGGTTGTAAATTGTGCTTCAGAATGGTTGGATTAGTTCACAACTCCACCAAAAATGCATTAATGTTCTAATTTTGTCATGTTTCCTCCAAAATTTATCATTTTCCATTTTTGTAACATGAGAAAATTGGACGAGTGTTAGGTGGTACCTCAGAGAAGTTTTAATTCACATTTCTCTAATTAGTAGTTATTAAGAACATTTTTTCCTATGGCTTGTTTTTTTTCATAATAGCTTTCGGGTAGTCCAATAATTTTAAATTTTTTTCTACGAGATCTATTTTGCCAGGTTATTTTTTTTATATTATATAATTCCAATTTTCTTCTATTTTTTCTATATTAGTTCTATATTCTTATGGAGACATCTTTCACTTGAGCAATTCTAATTTTTAAGGAATAATTTTCTTTAGTGAACTTTTGTATACATTTTTCTATATGGTCAATTCTACTTTTTGAGTTGTTTTTTTTTTCAATTAATTTTTATACCTCTTCCCCCCCCCCCTATTTTTTGTGTTTCCCTTACAAAGCTATTGAATGTTTTTCATGACTCTCTTGCATCACTCTCATTTATTTTCCCCAATTTTTCTTCTACCTTAATTCACTAAAAAAAAAATTAGCTCTGAGAAGAGCCTTTTTTCTGAGATTAATTCATACTTGTCTTTGAGGCCTTGTGTGTCAATTTTGGGGCATTATTGTCCTCTTATGATTTTGTGTTTTCATTTTGTCACTACAATAACTGTGTATGGTATGTTATTTTTTGTTGTTCTTTGTTCACTGTCCAGCATATTTTATGAATTTTAATTCTATGTTAAAGTTTGGTCCTCTTTTGTCATTTTCCCAAGCTTCTTATACCCAACACATGGGTCCTTAATACTTACTTACTGTGCTGGAGACATAACCACTAGTTTGTGGAGCTGTGGCCTTTTGTGGGTTTTCCTGAAATGCTGCCTTAAGCAGATCACAGTATCCTTTTAGCCAAGTCAAGTAGACCATTCCTGCCTTCCTCCTGTCACTTTCTAAGTGATCATGGGCTGCAAAAATTTTAGGAAAATATTTCACTCCCCACTACCCCTTTTTTTTTTTTGGTTCTGGTGCTGCAGAATTGATTTGGAATCATCATTATATAGCTAGTTGGAAGTGAATATGAAAGAGTTTTTTTGGGGGGGTGGTATTTGGGGGGGGGGGGGCGCTGAGCCAAGATGGCAGACGAAAGGCAGTAACTTGCCTGAGCTCTCTCCAAGATCCTTCCAAATATGTTCAAATAATGACATAAAACAATTCCTAGATAGCAAAACCAACACAAAGAATGAAATCATTTTCTAGCCAAAAAAAAACATAGAAGGTTGGCAGGAAAGGTCTGTTGTACTGAGGTGAGAGTGGAGCACATCTCAGCACAGGCCATGCCAGCACAGATACCCAGCCTCAGCACAGACACAGCCACAGCCACTGCAAACTAGAAGCAGCAGCAACAGCTTCTGGAACTCAGCCTACAGATGGAAAGGGGTTGAACAATTGGTCAGAAGGTGATTACAGGGATCTTTTACTAGCACTGAGGCAGGGCTCTATTATTTCACCCATACTCAGATCCAGGTCACAGTCTTGGGTAGCAGTCCCAGGCAGGGGAGAAGAACAAGCACACCAGAGCTTCCAGCCACAGTGGAGTTGGAATATGTTCAGAGTTCCAAGGCAGAAAATCAGGCCTGTGCTTGCTTGCAGAGCAGAGCACAGGCCAGGAAATTAGTAAAAATACCTGTCTTTGAATCATACCACATTGGAAGACCTACTAATTACAAATTCCTAGAAATACCCCTTAAAACAGCTGCACAAATCCCCTGAAGCTTGGGGCAGTGCACCCTCCACACTGGCAGCAGTGTCCCACTTTAACAAAGAGTAAAAAGTCAAGGAATAGGCGGGGAAAATGAGCAAACAGGAAAAAAATTCTGACAATAGGCAGTTTATATAGTGATGCAGAAGAACAAAATATATCCTAAGAAGATCACAAAGCCAAAGCTCCAATATCCAAAGCTTCCAAGAAAAGTACAAATTGGTCTCAGGACATAGAATGGCTCAAAAGGGACTTTGAAAATAAAGTAAACAAGGTAGAGGAAAAAATGGAAAGATAAATGAGTGATGCAAGAAGATCATGAAAAAAGGCAATAGCTTAGTAAAGTGAACATGAAAAAATATTGAAGAAAATAACACCTTAAAAAACAGACTGGGCCAGGGGCAGCTTGGTTGTGAAGTAGATAAAGCATCAGCCCTGGATTCATGAGAACCTGAGTTCAAATCAGGCCTCAGACACTTAACACTAGCTGTGTGACCCTTTGCAAGTCACTTAACCCCCACTGCCCCACAAAAACAAACAAAACAAACAAACAAAAAAACAAAACAAAACAGAATGGGCCAAATGGCAAAAGAGGTAGAAAAAGCCAATGTGTAAAGTAATGCCTTGAAAAGCCAAATTGGCCAAATGGAAAAGGAAGTTCAAAAGCTTTCTGAAGAAAACAACTCCTTAAAAATTAGAACTGAGTAAATGGAAATTACTGCCTTTATGAGATATCAAGAAACAATAAAGTAAAACCAAAAAAAAATGAAAAAAATTAGAAGACAATGTGAATAATCTCCTTAGAAAAACAACTGACATGGAAAATAGATCCAGGTGAGATAATTTGACAATTATCGGACTACCTGAAAGCCATGATCAAAAAAAGAGCTGGGACATCATCTTCCAAGAAATTGTCAGGGGAAATCATCCTGATATTCTAGAACCTGAAGGTAAAATAGAAATTGAAAGAATCCACTAATCACCTCCTGACAGAGATCCTAAAATGAAAATTCCCAGGAATATTATAGCCAAATTCCAAAACTCTTGGGTCATGGAGAAAATATTGCAAGCATCCAGAAAAAAACAATTCAGGTATTGTGGAGCCACAGTCAGGTTAACACAAGACTTAGCAGTTTCTACATTAAAGAATCAGAGGACTTGGAAGATGATTTTTCTGGAAGGCAAAAGAGCTGTGATTACCACCAGGAATTGCCTACCCAGTGAAACTGAATATAATCCTTTAGGGGAAAAAATGTAAATTCAATGAATGATAGGTCTTTCAGGTATTCTTGATGAAAAGACCTTAGCTGAATAGAAAATTTGACTTTCAAATACAAGACTCAAGAGAAGCATAAAAAGGTAAACAGGAAAAAAAATCATAAGGGTTATTAAAAGCTTAAACTGCTTACATTCCTACATAGTTAGATAATAGTTTCAATTCACAAGAACTTTCTCATTATTAGGGCATATAGATGGAGTATATTTAGACAAAGGGCACAGGTGTGAGTTGAATATGAAGTGATGATATTTTTCTTTTTTTTTTTTTTTTTTAGTGAGGCAATTGGGGTTAAGTGACTTGCCTAGTGTCACACAGCTAGTAAGTGTTAAGTGTCTGAGGCCGGATTTGAACTCAGGTACTCCTGACTCCAGGGCCAGTTCTATATCCACTGTGCCATCTAGCTGCCCCGATGATATTTTTAAAAAATAAAATTAAGGCATCTAGAGGAGTGCACTGGGAGAAAAGAAACAAGAGAAAGCTTATAGAGTGGAGGGGAATATGGGGGAGGTGCTGGAGAGTGAGTGAACCTTACTCTTACCAGAATTGGCTCCAAGAAGGGGAAGCTAGGTGGTCCAGTGGATAAAGCATCAGCCCTGGATTCAGGAGGAAATGAGTTTAAATCTGGACTCAGACACTTGAAATTTACTAGCTGTATGACTCTGGACAAGTCACTTAACCATCATTACCCTGCAAAAAACAAACAAAAAAGAAAAGAAAACAAAAGAATTGGCTGAAAGAGGGAATAACATACACACTCAATTGAATATAGTAATCTATCTTACCCTGCAGGAAAGTGGGAGGGAAAGTGGATAAGGGGTAGTTGTTTAAGGGAGGGAAGATTGGGGAAGGGGGCAGTCAAAAGCAAAACACTTTTGAGGAGGGACAGGGCAAATAAAAATAGAAAATAGAATAAATGTCATGGGGAGGGAATAGGATGGAGGGAAATAAAGTTTGTAACCATGAAAAAAAATGAAGCAAATTTGCCTCTGACAGGCCTCATTTCTGAAACACATAGGGAACTGATTCAAATTTCTTACAATAATAGTGATTTCCAATTGATAGATGAGTAAAATATATGAAGTTTTCAAATTAAATAATCACAGCTGTCTATAGACATATAAAAAATGTGCTTTGAATCACTATTGATTAGATAGATATATCACAGCAATTTTCTGGTACTACCTCATACCTATTGGATTGGATAATAGGAAAGCAGAGGAAAATGAGAAATGTCATAGGGGATGTGGAGAAAATGAGACATTAATGAATTGTTGGTGGAGATGTAAACTGAATCAAACATTCTGTAGAGCAATTTGTAGCTATGGCCAAAGGGCTATGAAACCCTGCATAATCTTGAACTAGTAATATGAATACTAGGTTGGTATAAAAAAGAAATAAAAACCAAACTTTTTCATTATTAGGGTAGCTGGTTGGAGTATATTTAGACAATGGGCACAGGTGTGAGGTGAATGTGAAGGGATAATATCTTTAAAAAATAAAATTAAGGGGTGAGAGTTCATTGGGAGGAAAGGAAAGGGAATGATTGTGAACTAAACATGTTCAAAGTTATATTCCCTGGCACCTATAAGAATAGATCTACCTTGGGGGCGACTAGGTGGCACAGTGGATAAAGCACCGGCCCTGGATTCAGGAGTACCTGAGTTCAAATCCAGCCTAAGACACTTGACACTTACCAGCTGTATGACCCTGGGCAAGTCACTTAACCCCCATTTCCCTGCAAAAACAAAATAAATAGATCTACCTCTCATTGTAGCAGTTGTTATCTCTATTTGGGGGGGGGCAGGGCAATGGGGGTTACATGACTTGCCCATGGTCACACAGCTAGTAAGTGCCAAGTGTCTGAGTCTGGATCTGAACTCAGGTCCTACTGAATCCAGGACTGGTGCTTTATCCACTGCACCACCTAGCTACCCCTCTCAATATTTTTTTTTTCCCTAGCAACAAGCATTTATTTTATTTTCCAGTTAGGTGTAAGGGTAGTTTTCAACATTCATTTTCATAAGATTTATAGTTCCAAATTTTTCTCCCTCCCTCCCTCCCTTTCCTCCCCCCTACACAAGATCACAATCAGGTTATATATGTACAATCCACAAGTGTTCTTTTTATCAGTTCTTTGTAGAGGGGTGTATAGTAAACTTCCTCATTAGTTCCTTGGGATTGTCTTGGATCATTGCACTGCTGAGAATAGTTAAGTCATTCACAATTGCTCATTGAACAATACTGCTGTCACTACACACAATGTCCTCCCAGCTCTGCTCACTTCACTATACATCGATGTTCATTATTCTTTCCAGGTTTTTCAGAGATCATCCTGTTTGTGATTTCCTATAGAACAAGAGCATTCCACTACAATAATATAGCACAGCTTTTTCCATAATTCCTCAATTGATGGACATTCCCTTGATTCTTAGCCTCCACCAAGAGTTGCTATAAATTTTTTTTGTACAATTTTTCCCCCTTTTCTCTTTTTCATGATTACTATTGTTAACTGTTTCCCTTCCATCTTATTCCCTTCCCCATGATATTTATTCTATTATCCATCTTCTTTTATCCTATCACTCTTCAAAAGGGATTTGCCTCTGTCTGTCCCCTCCCCCACTCTGTCCTTCCTTCTTTTGTCCCTCTCTCTTTATCCCCTTCCCCTCCTATTTTCCTGCAGGTTTAGAGAGATTACTCCACCCAATTGAGTGTGTAAATTATTTCCTCATTGAGCCAATTCTTATGAGATTGAGGTCTTTGAGCCAATTCTGATGAGTGTTAGGCTCATTTACTGCCCAGATTAAATAGATTGCTCCACCCAGTTGGGTGTGTCTGTTAGTCCCTCCTTGAGGCAGTTCTAATGCCTTTAAGGTCTTTGAGCCTTTTCTGATGAGTATAAAATTCATTTACTGCCCTGCTCCTCTCCCATCTCTTCCCCCACTCTTGGTTGTAATCCCATTTAGTAAGTGTCAGGTGTTTGAGGCCAGATTTGAACTCAGGTCTGCCTAAATCCAGGGCCAGTGATTTATCAACTGTGCCACCTAGCTGTCCCCTAGTATCTCAAATTCTTCACCTCAACTAGAATTAAGGGAATGAGTAACTAGCTGGGAATTGGGCCCAAAAAGCTGCATTATCAGTTCAGAGCCCGGTCTTAATGAAAGAAGGAAAAGGAAAAGAGAAAAGAGAAAAAATACATGAAAACATGTTATATACCAGTAAAACAAGCATTCCAAAGACCACAGTAGAATAATTTGGAAGCTGTGTAGATTGGCCCATTGTAGGAAGGGAGTTGGTTGAGTAGAATGGGTATAAGAAAACTAGAAGTCAGGGTTGGACAGTGGGGTTTGGATCATGACATCCAGATTTCAATTTAACTACTTTTTGGTACCTCTTCCTTCATTTAAATTAAGAAATCTAAGTATTTTATTTAGCCCACTTTGCTCTGCTAATAATATAAAGCATAGCTCAAATTATGTTCTCTCCCAAAAAAGGGCTTTATAGTCACTGTCTGATGGCTCCCTCTTTCCTTATATACAATGAACTTAGACAATTCTTCTCTCTTCCTCTATCTATCTATCTATCTATCTATCTATCTATCTATCTATCTATCTGTCATCTACATTATCTAACTATAAAATGGAGAGAGTGCATGCATACAGAAAGCACATATATATATATATAAGACAGACATGAACAATATATAGAGATACATAGATGTACATATATGTGTGTATGTATGTATCATATATTACTTTTTTTTTTTTCAGGGCAATAAGGGTCAAGTGACTTGCCCATGGTCACACAGCTAGTAACTGTCAAGTGTCTGAGTCTGGATCTGAACTCAGGTCCTCCTGAATCTAGGGCCAGTGCTTTATCCACTGTACCACGTAGTTGTGGCCTGTATCATATATTCCTAAATGATAACACTAAAACTAACAATCTTATTTATAAAATTCTAGAGTCTCACATTTGGTCTTGACCCAACTCTGGCCTAAGTCTCATTTTATTTTACATTTTCATTTTATGTCACCTTTTTTGTTACTATCAAGAGAGTGTGACAGGGCTTATTATTCACATGCAGAAAAACCTTGTAATCTAGTTTGGAAAATATT
Source organism: Dromiciops gliroides (assembly GCF_019393635.1). Taxonomy (NCBI): domain Eukaryota; kingdom Metazoa; phylum Chordata; class Mammalia; order Microbiotheria; family Microbiotheriidae; genus Dromiciops; species Dromiciops gliroides. Next base: position 164,739,511 of record NC_057863.1, read on the forward strand.
ACACACAAAGTATCAATAGTAATAATAACAATAATACTTGAAGACATCAGAACACAGTGGTTAGAGAGTTGCCAAGCTAAATACGAGTGTTGTTTCTGACTCATAATAGTTGTGTCACTTTGGACAAGTCACTTAATTTCTCCCTTAAAGTTCTTGGTAATTCTTCTAGACTACAAATTGTCAGGAAGGGACTGATGACTTTAATTGGTATAGGGAATATATAATCTCTGCAAACTTATCTAACTGTCCTTTATATCAGTGAAATCACACATCCAGTTCCTAATACATGCGCACACACACACACACACACACACACACACACACATGTTTTTCGGTTAACAATCCTATATGTTATTCAAAGAAAATATTTTTCCCATTTTATGAGAGAGGAAACCAAGGCTAAGAGAGTTTAAGTGATTGCCTGAGATTACAGAGACAATTACATCACCCAGAAATTATGATTGTGTGTGTTTTCTATCAATCAACAACTCTCCTTGATGTGTACATTATTGTACTAAATGCTGTGGGTGATACAAAAAGCTATAAATTATGTACCCATTCCAAGAGAATTTATAATCTAGAATATTAGGAAGGTTATCATGAAAGAAAATAGACATAGAACTGATACAGTAAATACAAATCTGTTTTAAAAGCTTCATCTGATTCAGTGAAGCAAAACATACAGAAATAGTCAATTTATACCAACCTTCCTACCTCTGTCACCTAATTATTACAGAGCATTTATTCAAATGAAAGAGCTCATCATTCTTTTGTTGAAAACAAAATTAATTACATGGGTACCATTAATTCACTTTTAATTTATGATGGCATTAAGACTCTTGCAATTATGTACCCTAATAAAAAAAGAAAAGAGAGCTAGAAAAACACATTATTCTTTTCACTTGATTGTGCCCAAATAAATCCCTGCTCTTTGAACATTTCTAAGGGGTGGGAAGCATTCTATGGGCTGTGTCTATGTGGTGACAAACATCTGGAAGAAAATTAAAAGTTCAATAAGTTATCAAATAGATCCATGTGTAGACATAGGCAATGAAGCCTCAATTTAATTTTCTATGGAAACAGAAAACAGTTTCCTAGGAAACTGGGAAACAAATACAAATAATTATCTTTTTTTAAAAGCTTCTCAAACCTAATAAGAAAAATAGTATGATATTTGAATATTTGAAGCAAGGTAATGGAGGTAGTATTGTGAGGACAGAAGTGACTAGAAAGGTAATGGGGTATATTTCCAAAGGTATACTACAAATTATGATCTTTCTCTGTCAATAGTATCTGACACTAAGATAGAAATTGCTAATAGACAGTAAGTTTCTGATTGGCAGAGACAGTATCACTGATATAAGTCTAAAATAATTTCTTGCATCTAATAGATATTTATTACTTGTTTATAGAGTTGGAGGAGCAAAAAACTAAGAGTAAGTTCTCTTAGCTTAGAAATTTTCCAGCTATATTTGTTTTACTCTGTTTTTTTTTTTTTACCAGATTTGTGATTTTTATCACAGATTTCTCAGTGAAAAGCATTCTACCAAGCAAATTGGCTCTTTTTTTTGTATGTGCTGCTTTTAGAGATTTTCATTGGGAATTTGAGGGTTAATTCACTTGTATAGGGTCGCATGTGTGACAGAGGTTGGATATATAACTATGACTTCCCAACTGTAACATCGGAACTAATTTTATCATGGTGCATCTCTATAATATGTATTGTATATAAAAATATGACACTGAGGGTTAACTCTGCCTGACCTTTATGCTGTGTACCTCTAAATTCAAAGGCCATTTAGCAAAGGGCTGGGAGAGAAGTTAAGTGATGACTTCATTGAGGTAAAGGTTTATTTAAGATTAGAAGACATAAATTCAATGTCTAGTGGTCCCAATTAATTCAGGTGATGATTTCCTTTAACTCCATTTTTCTATAGATAAGTGATAGTAAAGAAGGCAAAACAGATGAATTTTGGCAAACCATAAACTGCAATAGTACAAAGTAGCAAGGGATTTGAGAGCAGATGAAATGAAAATTGGGGAGGAGTAAAAGTAAATTCAGAGTCTACATGAAAACCCATGATATTACTGAAGGAAGGAGTATTATAGGCCACTTAGAATACTTATTTCTTGGTGAGTAACTATCTGAAATATATTTCTAGAATCATGGAGTGGTAGAACTGGACAGGGTCTTCTCTATTATTTAATCCAAATACCTTAATTTTATAGGGAAGGCAAGAGGATCAGTGAGGTATATCATTTTAGTGGCAGTGCCAAGGTTTCAACTCAAATTTTCTTACTCATGACATCAGGGAGGCAATGTAATGAATTGCAGTGAATTGAATTTAGATGAGGAAGGTCAGTGCCATGTCACCAATCTCACTTTCTCCTCCAGAGCTATCTGGGTCCAGTGACAAGATATACCTCAGGGCAACTGGAGATGACACTGGATGGCAATATGGCGATATGGGTTAAGTGACTTGCCCAGGGTCACACAACTATTAAGTGTCAAGTGTCTGAGGCCAGATATGAGCTCATGTCGTCCTGACTTCAGGGACAGTGGTCTATCTACTATTCCACCTAGCTGCCCTTTGGCAAGAATTATACATCTATTATCAACCAACATGCATTTATTAAGTACCTACTATGTGATAGACACTTTGCTACTAATAGAGATCCAAATTTATTTTTAAAATATGAAATAATATCTATTCTATAGAATAGATTCTACAGGATTCTAAATTCTACTGGGTAGGGAAAAGGCACAGAACTATATAAATACAGAATGAATAGAAACTAATTCACTCAGGGTTCTGGGGAGGGAGGAGGGACACTAAAAATTGGATTCATAAGGGAGAACTTCCTGGGAGTGGTAATTGATCTTTGTCTCAAATGAATATAAACTTTCCTAAAAGTGGGTGAAACACAGAAATGAGGGTATTGTATTAGGTAAAGCAAACAGGATGATTTGTATGGAAAATATAGTTTATGGATATAATAATGCTCATTTAGGAATATGGGTTGGTGATTTATAATGGAGGGTTTTAAGTGACAACAAGAGGAAACCATCTTCTATAAGAAAAAAAGAAAAAGCTACTGAAACTTTTGAGGGTAGGGACACAGACACACCTGTGCTTAAGGCATATGAATTTTGCTAATTCATAAAAAATGAATTGAAAGTAGAAAATGATTGGATATAGTACCAAACTAATTCTGATTTCCCTCTACATCTATTATACAATATTAATAGCGCAATGGACACAAAAAATTTGTATAAGCATTTACATATATGTGAAGGATGTCCCAAAAGTGTAAGTACACATTTAATTTATTAAAACTTAAAACTTCCCTAGAATTTTGGGAAACCCTGTATGTTTTACATTTAGACAACATGAAGTGATGCAAAGTAATTAAAATTGATATATTAAACCTTTTGTATTTATATGATATGAAGGAGGAATGCAAAAACAGTGCATTTTATAAAACAATGTACAATAAAATCTTTCTTGATGATTGATATTCCCAAGGAATTGAAAATAGAGCCCAATTTTCCATAACTCTGGTGTGACAAAACCGTGTTCATTCTTTGTGTGATACAGTCCTGGATGAGTACAACATGTACAGTCACGCAAACATCACATTTTCAAAGGATAATTTTTATGGGTTAAAATATTATGGCTTGAATTTATTTTAAATGTTCCCCCAGAACTCAAATTTCCAAATGAATGAATAACTGAAAACTGATAGTTTCACGCAGGTCCAAAGATTACATATCTTTCTGTGACTGAAAGTACAAGGGACAGATTTTTCTCTATTTGATTATCATTGTATTTGTCATCTGCTTTGCCTGTCTTTCTCCCTGGAACACCATACAGTGGCTTGAATAAATAGAAGTTTTTCTATTATATGTAACTTAAAAGAGAACAAATAAAATATAATTATATACTATTTGGAAAAAAATTGCCCATCACATTTTCAAAGTAATTCACATTTAGCCTCAACATCCTCATAGAAAGTCATCATGGGGTATTCACAGTGATTTTTATTGGGAAAGGAATGAGGAAGGACAATGTCTCTATCTGGTTCCCACCTGGGCAGAGGAACTCTATCAATATTTTTAGGTCATGTTTCTTAGTTTAAGAGAGAAATGCATACACATTTGAGTTAAAAAGCAGCAAAATTCAGAGCTCAGTTAGAGAGGCACTGAGTTAGGGGATACAGAACAAAACAATATTGTCATCACATTCTCTCTGAAGACTTTTGAATCCTGACTGTCATGCAACCAACAGTGAGGCTGAACTAATAGCTAAATAATTCTCTGGGGATGACTGGGAATATGTCTGAATCACACATTCATTCTCACTAAAGTTATAAGAATATATATTTCAAGAGCTTCCTTCTGTTCCACTGCTGGATTCCCCAGGGATCCACAGATAATTTGGATGCCTTAACCTTAAATTTCATTCATATTGCCAGTTGAGCAGTACTGGCAGGAGGTGGGGCAACTTAGCTAGTTAGGAACAGATACCTCTCCTTCCTTTGACATAGGTACAAGAATTAAATTTGGCATAATAGAGAGACAGCTAACGTTGGTTTCAGGAGATCTGGGTTCTAGTTTCACTCAATGCAAATATTCTACAGGAACTTGTATAGACACTCAGGGCTTGAGGCAGTTCTCTAAGATAATTAGTTTTGGAGAAGGTGCTAAATGACTTTGGTTTTGAGAATTTCCTAACCTAGGATTTCCCAAGACTAATAAAATCAAAGGTCTAGTCCCAATAACACTTCCTATGCCTCTGTAGCTATGACCTACATTTGGAGCCAGAAAAATGTGACCTAGAAAATCATTTAAATGACCACTTTATCAATTCTTTCCCATTGCATCCTCAACTTCAAAGGCCTTGTAGTTCCTTCCCCTCTAGGTAGAACAAACCATGCATCCATCAAAATATCCAACCAACCAACCATTCTATTACTAAACATTTATTTGCCACAGGAAAAGACATAGTGACAGTTATTAAAGATAACAACCTGGCCATGAAATACCATAGTGCTAAAGCAAAAGAAAGTTACAACATTCTGCATCACACAAGTATAAGCTGTGGTTATTTTTACACACACACACACACACATACACACACACACACACATTATATAATAAGAAATGTGGGAGGAAATTGAAATGATTTAAAGCAAACCCTTTGTTTTATGAAAAAAGAGGGAAAACAGAGGGTAGGGGAAAGGGGAAGGAAGAAAGGAAGGAAGGAAGGAAGGAAGGAAGGAAGGAAGGAAGGAAGGAAGGAAGGAAGGAAGGAAGGAAGGAAGGAAGGAAGGAAGGAAGGAAGGAAGGAAGGAAGGAAGAAGGAGGAATGGAGATAGGAAAGGAAGTAAAGAAGGTGGGAAGGAGGGAAAGATACAGAAAAGGAATACAAGAAGATGGGGGAAGGGAAAAACTAAATGAAAAATTTAAGAAAGTAGAGAAGGAAGGAAATAAAGAGAGAAAGTGAGAGGACTATAAGGAAAGAAAGAGGGAAGAAAGTGAGGAAGAAATAGACATGGGGAGGTTTGTATAAATATTAACTGACTTCTCCCTTTCTCCTCCCTCCTTTTGAAATCAAGTATCTTGGTGTGTGGAGAGGTAGTAGTGTGAAGAATGAAGAGACAAAGATAAAGTGTGTGCCTGTGTACTGTGATTGGTTAGGGTTTAGGGTATATTTGTACTGTAATCCATTGCAAAAGAAAAATGAAAAGCAATTAACTGATTTGCTACTGGAGGATATAAAGACTCTGTTTCAGAAGTTGAACATCTAGTTATTGCCAGCCCAGCAATTCTGTTTTTAGTTCAGACTTTCTCAAGTAAAGGTTCTACAGATTGGTACCCCAGGATATGCATGTCTTATGTTACTTTCAGTTTGATGTGAAAAAAGAATTCCCACTGTTCAGTAGCAAAGGCCTGTCAGAACAGAATCAACTGTATCCTCTTATTTTGTGTGATAGGTCTTATGTCTAGGAAAAAAAATAGAATTTAAGAAAAAAAATCACAAGCCTCTAAATTTTCTAACGAATATGAATATCAGACAGTGTTAAAGTGATGTTCCATGGGTAACACTTATTTGCTTTGATTAAGGTTAAGACTAATGTATCAGATAATCCATCCTAGAATTATATCTTTTGACAGTTCTATACTGCAAAACCCCCAGAATCCTTTCCATTTGAAACATAGAAACACTGAGAAATTCAGAACTACAGTACATTGAGACTGATTTCTACCTGTGATAAAATATTCATTATTTCAGTTAAGTGTTTTCCAAGAAAGGAAAAACAAGGTAAAGATTGATGGGAATTTTCTGAGGTACACAAAAGAGCAGAAAATTATTTTACTTGTGAAATAGGACACTCAGGTTTAGCTAGCCGCATAGGTAGCATGAACTTGCAAGGTTGCTGAATGTTTCAAAATTTTCATTCCTTAGTAAAATTAGGAAATTACAATAGATCATCACTAGAGCATGTTTCCCCTCTAATGTTCCTTGATTCTGTGATTGCATGGTATCAGTTACAACATCATGGTGATGCTGGCTTAGATCTACACTAGTCAGATCATTTTCTTAGGTAGAGACAAGAGGTGAGGTATAAAAAAGCAATAATCTATACAAGCTATGTTAATGAATTTATTTCTGGTCATCTACCAAGCAGATGAGATTTTAATTCTATATAATTTAATTGGACTCACAGAGTTCTAGAGCAGTCATGATAGGACAAATCAATAATGACAATAATAGAATGAGATTATAGGATCTCGACCACTCAGGCTGGAACCAAAGAAAATAGCAGCATGAATTAACTTTCTGGCTGGTGGTTCTGCCTCAAATTTCTACACTTTAGTTCATCCTCTATTCAGTTCTCAAATTGATCTGTATAAAGAAGTCTGACCATGTTACTCTCTGCCCCCAACTCATTTGTGTTGAGTTAACTTCAATACTTCGGTGTCATTCCAGGAATAAATATAAAATTCCATTTGTTTTTCAAATCAGTCTCTAATATGTCCTCTTTTTTCTTTCCCAGTATTATTTTACCTTACTTTTCTCCATGTACTTTGTAATCCAGTGACAGTGGAATCCATGGTATTCTTCTCATAAGACTCTTGACATATCTTGACTTTGGGCAATTTTGCTGATTGCTTCCCATGACTTGAACTTTCTCCCTTCTCATTTCAACCTTTGGGTTTCAATGGCTTACTTCCTGTCTCAGCTAAAATCCCACTATTTTTAAAAAGTCTTTCCTGATCCTACATTAAGGCAGTAGCCTTCTTCCTGTGATTATCTACTATTTGTCTTGTATATATCTTGGTGCTAAATAGTTTTTGCATGTTTTCTCCCTCATTTGACTGCAAGGTCCTTGAGAGTAAGCAGGGGCTGCCTTTTCCATTTCTTTCTTACCTTTAGAACTTGGAACTGTCCCTGGCACATAATAGGTACTAAATAAATGTTTGTTGATATGATGAAAAGATCTGCCAGCAAACTTCTTTATTTTTCAAAGGAGTCTCTAGAGATTTTGAGGTTATGCTATTTGTCCAACTCCATAAATTTCAGTCTCTACAATGTAATTTCTTGATGAGTTATCAATAAGTTCTAATTATTACAAGAAAGAGATCTTATTCACCTAGTATCTTTTCAGTTTTATTATCCCTATTTTACTAGGGGTATTCTTAAGGTTGATGGACCCATTTTAGTGGACATGATACATAAAGATTATTGGAATGGCAGAGAGGAAGATTTTTTTAAAATCTGAAAATACATCACAAACAGAAAAGATTAAGAATTTTTCTACTCTGGTTTATGTGTTCCAAACCCAATTGGTTAGCTAATTTCCTTGTAAATTTGGGCTACAAACAAAGACTTCCTAGATAATCTTAAGTAAAAGTCTCCTTTTCCTCCAATTATTTCAATGCCTCAGTAGGGGAAAAACTGAAATAAAAAAGGCCCCCAAACCTGGTGGTTTTGTCTGATTTAAATGAATAATTATATCCATTTAAATTTTGTGCTCAAGCATTGCTCTTAAGGAAATCAAGATGGAGAAGGCTTTTAGAGACCAGTGTTACATTTTCTTGGTATGGCATATCATTTTCCCCAAACATGCTATTTGTTTAAAGTGAGAAAAACTCCCCTTTTTGCATAGAGTGTGTTTACTCCTTTTGATGGAGAGCACTCTACGCAATAACAAAAGAGTCTGCATTAGCACTTCCATTTCCTCCCAGTAGTGTTCAATGGCATTTTAAAGTCTGATATCCTGCCATTTCACTCAATAGGGAGTGCTTCAATATCTTTTTCTATGTTAATAATGCTGAGCAATTGCTTATTGTGCAGATCTCACTAAAGTCATTAAAAATAAGAAAGAGAGACAAGGAGAACTACATACACTGAATCATATTCATCAATGTGAGTTTAGTATTCCACTAGGACAACATGATGTTAACAGTCTAATTTTCCCAAAGACAAAATCTGGAGCAGTTCAAAGCACAGCCATGTTCTTATTCTTATTCAAATGTTTTCACTGCATTTTATGTATGCACATATAAACACATATAAAAGGAAAACATGATTTAAAATTATACCCCATATACATGTATATATACATGTAAACTTATGTGTATATATTTATATAAATATAAAACATTTATTCATATATTTTTGCTTTTACATCCCAATGTATGAACCTTCCCATTATCAGTCATCTTTTATAATAAAGAGTAATTAAATAATAACAAAATTCAACTGGAAGAACAAAAAGTCAAGGATATCAAGGGAAATAATGGGAAAAAAATGTCCAGGAAGGTAGGCTAGCAACACCAAATCTGAATTCATGTTATAAAGCAGGAGTCATCAAAACTATTTAGTACTGGCTAAGAAGTAGAGTGGTGGATCAATGGAATAGCTTAGGCACAGGAGACACAGTAGTAAATGACTAAAGTAATCTACTGTTTGATAAACCAAAATACTCTAGATTCTGGAATAGGAACTCAGTATTTGACAAAAAATGCTGGGAAAACTGGAAGAGAGTATCACAAAAACTAGACATAGACCAACATCTTACACCTTATACAAAAATAAGATCAAAATGGGTATATGATTTATACATAAAAGGTAATATCATAGAGAAATTAGGAGAGGAAGGAGTAATTTGTGTCTCAGATGTATAGAGAGAAAAACAATTTATGGAGAATATTATGAAATGCAAGATGGATGACTTTGATTTCATTAAATTAAAATGTTTTTCTACAGACAGAAGCAATGTAGCCAAAACTAGAAGGAAGGCAGAAAGCTGAAATTATTATTACAACCAATATTTCTGATAAAGACATCATTTCTAAAATATATAGGGAACTAAATCAAATTTATAATAATCCAAGTCATTTCCCAATTGAGAAATGACCAAAGGATATGAATAGGAACTTTTCAGATGAAGAAATCAAAGCTATCTATTGCCATATGAAACAAATACTCTAAATCACTATTGATCAGAGAAATGCAAATTAAAATAAATCTGAGGTACCACTCACACCTAACAAGTTGGCTAATATGAGAAAAAAGGAAAATAATAAATAATGGAGAAATTTTTTAAAAATTGGAACACTAATGCATTGTTTGTGGAGTTTCGAGCTGGAGACCAATTTGGAACTAAGCCCAAAAGGCTATGGGAGTGTTCATATCCTTTGACCCATTAATACTACAACTAGGTCTGTATCCCAAAGGCATCATAGAAGAGGGAAAAGGATCCACACGTACAAAAATATTTATAGCAGCTCTCTTTGTGGTGGCAAAGAATTGGAAATCAAAGGAATGTCCATCAATTAGGGAATGGCTAAACAAGCTGTAGTATATGAATGTAATGGAATACTATTGTGCTGTAAGAAATGATGAGCAGGAGGATTTTAGAGAAACCTGGGAACACTTACATAAACTGATGCTGAGTGAGATGAGCAGAACCAGGACAACATTGTACACAGTAACAGCAACATTTTGTGATGATCAACTGTGATAGAATTGGCTTTTCTCAGCACTGCAATAATCCAAAATAATTTCAGAGAACTCATGATAGAAAATGTTCTCAACATTAAGAAAAAAGAACTGGGGATTCTGAATGCAGATTGAAACATAGTGTTCCGACTTTTGGGCTATTTTTTTTAATCCTTCTTTTTTGAGGTTTCCCCCTTGTGTTCTGATTCTTCTTTCACAATATGACTAATGCAGAAATATATTTAATGTGATTGTACATATATAACCCATATCAGATTGCTTTCCATCTTGGGAAAGAAGGAGGGAAGGGGGGCTGGGAGAAAAATTTGGAATTAAAAATCCTGTGAAAACAAATGTTGAACACTATCCTTACATGTAACTGGAAAATAATAAAACATTTTTATATATGAAAAAATAGCAGTTGAAATGACCAAAGGAGAAGTCTGAAATTATCTAAAATCTTCCATATAAATAGTATTTATTTTTTTTGGTGAGTCAATTGGGGTTAAGTGACTTGCCCAGGGTCACACAGCCAGTAAGTGTCAAGTGTCTGAGACCAGATTTGAACCCAGGTTCTCCTGAATCCAGGGCTGGTGCTCTATCCACTGCGCCACCTAGCTGCCCCTAAATAGTATTTTTAAAGAAACAAATTAGTTATATTTTATTTTTTGTAATTACAAGTTTTTATCACCTATTTATCTTTCTTTTTTTTTACACTATATATTGCCTTTATCCTATGGCTTGTCATCTCAATGTGTCAAAGTCGGGAGGGAGAGAAAGAGTTTGGAGAATAATCTTTAAAATGTTAATTTTTAAAAATGGTAAATATTAAACAAATTAAATTAAATATTTAAGACTAGATTTATTATCTCAACCAAACTAGAAATAGAGTAGCCACTTATGGGCCCAATTCCACTAATGTTTTGAGATATCACCTGCTTTTTTTCTGATTTTGACAGTTCAGCCTTCCTTAGACAAATTGGTTTACCCCACTTTCTTTATTCCCATGGGTTCAATATGTTGATGGGGAGGGGCAGCTAGGTGGCACAGTGGATAGAGAACTGGCCCTGGAGTCAGAAGTACCTGAGTTCAAATGCAGCCTCTGACACTTGACTCTTACTAGTTCTATGACCCTGGGCAAGTCACTTAACCCCAATTACCTCACTCCCCCCCCCCAAAATATGTTGACAGTGGACATGGTGTCTATACTAGATGGTTTAGTCCACCACATCTGAGAAATCCTGAACTTAGATGTTACGTGTACCTCAGCATCCCTTCTCTGAGGTATTATAGACATGCTCCATTATTCCTGTGTGAACTTCCTAATTGTTTAAATGGGACAGCTAGGTAGTACAGATCTGGATTCTGGAAAATAACTTCAAATTCTTACTCATACGCTTACTACCTGTGTAATGCTAGGCAAGTCACTTTACCTGTCAGCCTCAGTTATCTTATCTATAACATGAGATAATATCACCTACAACCTAGGTTTTTTGAGAAAATAAATTGAGATATTTATAAAGTGCTTTGCAGTCTTTAAGTAAAGGCAGCTAGGCGGCACAATGGATAGAGTACTAGCCCTAAATTCAGGAAGACTCATCTTCCAGAGGTCAAATCTGGCTTTATATACTCACTAGTTGTGTTACTCTGGACAAGTCACTTAACCCTAATTAGCTCAGTTTCCTTATCTGTAAAATAGCTAGAGAAGGATATGGTAAACCATTCTAGTATCTCTGAATAGAAAACCCCAAATGGGGTCACAAAAAGTCAGAAATAATGGGAGAATGAGTGAAACAATCCTTAAAGTAAAAAACAATCCTTAAAGTGAAAACTGCATAGTTATTATTAAAATATGTAAAAATTAGATAACTTTTGGGAAATACATATGGGATTGTTTTTGTGTGTGAAATACTAGATAGGTATGACCAGTTTTACCAGTATATTGGTAAAATTTGGATTTATGTGTATAAATCTATATGTGTTACTTTTCTGGGTTATGGATACAGAAATCATAATATAGCATTAGTTATTATTAATATTATTAATCAATGTTATACAATGCTGTAAAGTATCTAAAGAACAGTGTTTGCCAACATATTTGATTCATACAATAACCCTGTGTGGGTGAAGTTATTACAAATGAGGAAACTGAAGTTGATAAATTATAAGTGCCTCGATCAAATTTACCATGTTAATGTTTCACAGACAAGATTTGGACTTATGTTTCTTGACTCCAAGTCCATGCTGCTTCCTATAGGTGAAACTCTATATATTAATATGCCAAAACAACACAGAAAAAATAGTAGGGCATAATCATTTAAATGCATGCTAACATATTCTCATAAGATCAATGACCTGTTATTGTTTTTATTCAAGAATGATATGAATCTCTTGTAGATTACCCTTCTATTAGGACCTTTGCTTTCTAAAAAGTCTGCTAAATATTTCAGAAGTGAAATAATGCCATTGAGATTGTTCTCTGTGGAAGTACTATCAAAGTTAAGTCTATTCTTTCCTAAAAGGATTGACTTAAATTTTTCCACACATTTTAGATTTATCTTGACATTTGGGATTTGAAAAAAATGTTTTAAACGGTAACTGGCTTCTTTAGTGCTATTTTTTGAAGAGATAAAAAGAAAATGCAATGATTTTACCTTAATTGTACCATTTTGCAATGGAAATATTTATTATAGTATTTAAATTCTACAGAAATACTAGTTCTAAATTTGGTTTCTTAAAATCATGTCAACACATTTTCAACACTTAGAAAAACTCTACTTTTAGGTAAATAACAAATTAGCTCATACTACAAGATTCTTATAGGGGTTATATATGGACAGAACATTTCTTAATCATATTAGTTATATTTTACATTTACATTAACAACTTATGCAAAAGATGTAATCTATATAGAATCATGATTTTGTATTATAGCAACATCCCATGAAGTGATGGAAAAAACACTATGGCATAATTGGTAGTGTATATTGACAGACACAAACTTATATGGATTCCTGAATTCTTTACTTTATCAAAGCAATTTTAATTTAAAAATAGATACCTCAGCAATTGGCTTTGCATCTGGCATGTTTAAAATATTTCACTTCAATTTCATCCTTTATGGATCAGATTTAGGGCAAAGAGTGAAGGTGGAAAAAGAATGATCAGTTTTCTGAATTCAAACTATACAATAGAAAAGTTAATTCAAAAATAAAGGTACAAAGACATACCTTTATTTTTCAAGTAACTTTTCTTCTTTCTATTTTTTTTTAGTAAGGCAATTGGGGTTAAGTGACTTGCCCAGTGTCACACAGCTAGTAAGTGTTAAGTGTCTGAGACCGGATTTGAACTCAGGTACTCCTGACTCCAGGGCCGGTGCTCTATCCACTGTGCCACCTAGCTGCCCCTCTACTTTCTATTTTCTAAATAAGGATACACTTTTAATTTTCTTATAATAACAGACTGCTAAAAGATATATTCATGATTTTTTTCCCATTCTGATTGTCATACCATTTGATTGAGTTAGTTATGTTAGATAGCCAAGAAATAGTGCCTGTATTCCACCATTTATTAAATCAGTAATCTCCAGTGGCCTGTTGTATGATAAAACCATAATCCAATGGTAGGGAGATGGGTGTCATCCTCCTGTCCTATGATATTCAATCATACAACAGTCTTTAATATAACCACAGAACTCTGTTAAACATTTACCCAACACTCCCTTAATACATATTCTCCTATTACTGGCTTCCAGAGGTTGTGCCAGTTTCAGCATATTTGGGCAATTATAAACCTAAAATCCAGGCAAGACATTCTCTCAGGCTGCCCTCCCCCACACAACTGATGAAGGTACCTCAGTGAAGGACTAGTAGTTTGACTAATAAGCAAAATCTTCAACCCACCCACTCCCCAATATCCCACTACTTCACTTTGCTTTTATTTTTTAATAGGAGAGTGAGTAGCTCAGAATGAATAGTCATGCAGTCATGGATGGGTTGAAATTTACTTTGCACAACATAATATTTGCATTAGCTTTTCCTCTAAATCCTCATTTCCCATATAGGACATTACCAGTGTCCTAGTCACCATACTTAACAGCATTTCCTTTTTATTCCTGGGACTTCACTAAACTGAAAGTTTACTCTACAAAGTCACCAGTTATTTCCTAAAGACCAAAGTTAATGTTATTCTTTTAAGTTAGTAGCTTTTTCAGTAGATAGAATACTGAGTTAGCAATCAAGAAGTCCTGAGTTCAAATTTGTCCTCAAACACTAGTTGTGATGCCCTGTGCAAGACATTTAACACATAAATAGTTTCCTCTGATGTAAAAATGGATATAATAGTAATTCCTTTGAAAGGTTTCTGTCACAATCAAATAATACATTTGTAAATTGCTTAGCAAAGGGGCTAGTAAATAATAGACTCTAAAATAATGCTTATTTCTTTCATCTACCCTTTTTCCCCCCACCTGGGCAGCTAGGTGGTTGAATCAATATAGTACTGGCCCTGAAGTTGGGAAGACCTGAGTTTAAATCTCACCTCAGATGCTTACTAGGTGTGTGATACTGGGTAAGCCATTTAACCTCAATTATCTTAGAACATCCAAGGCCATCTCCAATCATCCGGATATATATCTTGCCAGTGGACCCAGATAGTTCTGGAGGAGACAGTGGGGTTGGTAACCTTGCATAATCCTCCATCACTTAAATCCAATTCACTGCAAATCATGACATGACCCCAATGTCATGATCCTCTTCAAGAAAAGTGGGCCAAAATGAACAATGCTTCTTTTCTCACTACTCATCCTGTTAACCTCTCTGTAGTATTAGACACTTTACCGATACTATCCTCTATTATACTTTCTCTCTCTTCCCTGGATTGATGAAAATGACACACCAACCATAAAAACACTAATATCTCATGTAAATTAGAAGTAAACAAATCAGAAATAGAATTTTCTAACTTGTTTAAAAATTTCTAAGGTAAAAATTTCAAAAGATTTGCACTCATTTGCTAAAATAATTTAAAATGTAAGAATTTACAATTAGTTTAAAAGAAAAAAATAACTATCAGAGAGTATGGAAATGTAAACTTTGAATTTCAACAAAACCTTTAAAAATAATTGGTGGATGATATTGAAAAATAATTATATTTTCATGATTTAGTAAGCATAGGTGTTGGTATCTTATATTTATGAATCATTATGATAATGTCTATAATCATTTTACAGCTATGACAGTCACTAAAGGCAAGAACTAAAATTCATTGAACTTAGAATCAATACATTTGCCTTGCTATGTCATAATTTGACACAGCTACCAAGATTTTTATAAATTTTTATTTTTATATTTTTGTTCACTTTTCCATAAAAATGTAATTAATAAAAAATAATTGAGACAAATGGCCTTTCGCATTAATGAAATATTTTCCAAATAATATTTCAGCATTATGTACTGCTTATAAATTTATATTTAATTTTATGTTATACTTTCAATTCAGAAATAAGTATGCACATAGATATTGATATATGTATATGTACATGTATGTGGATAAATGAAAGATAGATTAACTAAGTGCATTTTACCTTAATTTTTACCTGATAGGAATATATAATTTTAAAAAGTGTGAGTCAGTGTATTAATGCAATGATATTAAATATACTGAAATGATTTGTAATTGACAGGAAATAATATATCTAAACACTTGTCTAAACTGTGCTAAGGATTACTTAACAGCACTCAGAAATTTTTTTGATAGGAAAAAATATTTCTTAAAATGTGAATTAAACACAATAAAGATTTAAATTGTCGATATGACTGAAAATTCCTTATATGGAAATTTATTTTCTGCCATTTTGACCTTATGAAATTCTTAACTAATATAAATGTTAAAAAAAACTATTATAAAAAGTACTACTGCCTTGAGAAAATTATTTGCAATATTAATTTATTTAAACATCTAAAAACCACAGTGTTTCATCCACTGAGCCACAGGTCTTTACAAGATATGTTTCCCTTTGCTTTCAGTACCTTTTTAGGTTGTGAAGAAAAAAAAAATGTTTTCACTCTGGCCTCTCCTAGTTGTGCTGGAAGCAGATGTTAATATTTTATATACAATTTTCCTTAACCCATAATTGTCAATAAAGACAAAATAATTTAATGTTTCAAGATTCCTCAGTGTTAACTAATTAAACCAGCAGCAGGCCTGGAGCATAGGACAATGGCAAACTTTCAGATGAATTAATTTTATGGAAGACCAGCTGAGTAATTGGACTCCAATTATAGGCTGTTTAGCTCCATCATCACCTTCATATATAATTAAATTCAATTGGTTGATACAGCTTCTATTTTTATGAGGGCACTTACCAGCTTTTTGAACCCTACTGTGACTTTGGATTCAGGCCAATCAATTATGAGTCATTTCTCTTTCAAATGGAAATTCTCTACATTAGTCATATCTCTTATAATGCTCACGTTTCCAATATCTGTCCATGTTATACTACTATATAGGTGAGGGTCTCATCAAATAGACATATTTCCTGATTTGGGGAGCTACAGAGTGCAAATGATCATGTCATTTTTATCTCCATTGAGAAGGGAGATAATCCTGGAACTGTGCAGCTTCATAGACAAGAAAGACTGTATCTTCTTGTTGTTGTTGCTGTTACTGCGTCTGCTGTTTTAGAATCATATTTTTTTTTTACTTCACATTAGAATGGGAAGATGAGACTTTTTTGTTTACACAAAATCAAGTAGAAATGACTTTGTTATGTATTATGTTTTGGTTTATCTAAATGACTTACAGGATATTTCCTCTATTATAGGGATTGTATATCATGCGATGAAAGATATACCCCAATGTTACAGAATGCCTACTCATTAAAATATTTTCTATAAACATGGATGTGTTTATAGTATAAGAAATGTGAATGAATCTTGAGAGTTTGATCAACATGTGCATCTATTTCCATTGCTCTCCATTTTCTGAAATGCACATTTATATGAATGGAACATTTTCAGTATATTTGGATGTCATTTCAAGATTAAATAGCACTTCACTATTTGTATGTAAGAATATACATATGTGTATATGTATATATATATATATGCATCAATATACATGTGTGTATACATACATATATAATGTGCATATATACACAGAGAGAGAGACATACATATATTTGTGTACAAATATATTCTTTTCTTCCATTTTTTTCTTTTTTTTTTTAAAAAATCCCTGTTCAATTAATGCAGAAATAGGATTAATGTTATTATGGGTATATATATGTGTGTGTGTATATATATATACATCTATATGTATATGTATATAGATATATAGATATAACCTATATCAGATTACCTGCTGTCTAGGGGAGGGGGGAGGGAGGGGAGAGGGGGAGAAAAATCTGAAATTGTAAAACTTGTATAAACAAAAGTTGAGAACTATCTTTACATGTAACGGAAAAAATAAAATACCTTATATGTAAAAAAAAGAATGTTAAAAATCAATAAACAATAAATTAAAAAATGAAAAAAAATGATAAAAAAAAATCCCTGTTCAAAAATGAAAGAAAAATAATGCCTTAAGTTAGCCTTATTCTTTGTGAAACTGTTTAAATCAGAAAGACTAGTTCAGAGGCTTCATTTCATTGGCTCAAATAGAAAATGTATTATTAATAACTCATAATTATCCATTGTACTTCAGGGCAAATAACTATATTTTTCTACTAGGCTTAATTGTTCTAACTAGAATTATTTGTTCCAGAATGTTTATTTTGAAAAATAGCAATGCCTTATCAATAAATTAATCATCAGATGAAATAGTGACACTGAAGTTTCATCTCAAAATCTATTTAGCGGTTTCATGTCACTTGTGTCCAATTATTCAAAAGAACTTTGTGACTAAATACGCAAGAAAAAGACAAAATAACAGAAATATTTAGATATTTTAGAACATAAAATTAGCTATTTTTATTTAAAAATCTTTATATAAAAATTGGGAGTAAGGGCATTTTTTTGGAGAGATTTTATTTTTCTTGAAACTTTTCTCAAGCCTCTACTTTCTTTTCAATTTATAATTTCTATAAGAGTGCAGCTAGGTGGTACTATAGGATAGGTAGGATAGAGCACTGGCCCTGGAATTGGGAGGAACTGAATTCAAATCTCACATCAGACACTTACTAGCTGTGTGATTCTGGACAAATCACTCAACCCCAATTGCTTCAAACATCCAGGGCCATCTCCAGACATTCTGATATATATGTCACCACTGGAACCAGGTGGCTCTGGAAGAGAGAGGTAGGTTGGTGACCTTGCATAGCTTTTCCTCACTCAAATCCAATTCAGTGCAAGTCATGACATCACCTCCCAATATCATGGTCCTCTTCGAGAATGCAGGACAAATAACAACAATAAGCAACAACAATTTCTACAATAAATTATAACTTTTTTTTCTCCTTACACAGTTATGAAAGATACAATTCTTCATTAAGGTTCCAATTCTCAATTCCAAAAATTCTTACTTTTAGTTTTGGATGCCCCAAAATAGAAACATTCATTTCCAAAAATTGTTAAGGGCACATGAGCATACTCTAGGATCCAGTAAATTCAGGTTACTTGCTGTTGATTACATATCTTTTCTTTTCTTCTTCCTTTCACTAGATGCATCACATTTGGGCGGGGGGGGGGGGGCAATGAGGGTTAAGTGACTTGACCAAGGTCACATAGCGAGTAAGTGTCAAGTGTCTGAGGCTCTATCCACTGTGCCTCCTAGCTTCCCCTTAACCATGTCTTTTCAATGGCTAATATACATTCCTAGACTTTCCTACTCAACTTCTATTTCTTGGCCTCTCTAATTTTCTTCAAGTCTCAGCTAAAATTCTGCCCTTTGCAAGAACTATTTCCCAGTCCTTCTTATCAGTACCTTCCCTCTGCGATTTCCTCTAAGTCACACTATTTAATTTTTGATTGCTCATAGTTCTTTCCAAGTGGTCTATCAGATTAGAATATGTGCTACTTGAGGGCAGGGTCTATTTTTTTACCATTTTTGTGTTCCCAGTGCTTTGCAGATAAAAGTAATTAATCAATGCTTCTTGACTACATATGAATACCATAAAGCAGGCTAATAATTAATATTATTACATAAAATCTCTCAGACTGATAATAATGTTGCATCATGTGTTCTCATTATAACATATTAAATTTAAAACAAAAATGAATATAATCTGAATTATATATAATATATAATATGATATATAATATATGTATAATGAATATATATATATACATATATATACATATACATATATTTCGGGTAGGTGGGGTTTGTTAGCTTTGGCAGGCAACCCACCTAGGGAAAGGAGCCCTGATTTTAAACCTCTGCTTCCTTGCAGCTATACACATACATGGGAAAGGCTTCAGGAGGTAACCCCAAGGAAAAATCTGGAGTCGGACTCCCTTAGGCAGTTGAATATTGGACATCACATCGCTCTGCCAACTCCTGAGGTGGCACTGATGCCAAACTGTATTGGCTTTGCCTCTCCTTTGGATCCACCAATGTCACAGAGAGGGAAAACCTGATGCATGGGCAAAAGCTTGTTTTTCATATTGATCTGCCAAGGCCAGTGCCCTGGAGAAGATACTCCAGCTATTCCTTATGGGGTAGATACAACACAGGATGTGGCAGTTACCGGTTATAAGTCACTCAGGAGCTGTGGCTCCCACATCAGACTACACAGCCACACTGTGGCCTGTGGCTCTTCAAGGTGCTGCTCCATGGTCATCTGCGACTGGTGGAGTGGTGGAGGCCTACTACTACTAAATATATATATATATATATTTAGATCGATGATTTATATCAATTTATTATTATCAAAGGCAAAGAAATAAGAAAAATATTAGATAGTTCATTCTCTTTTTCCCTAAAATATTCCATAGAAAGAAAAATAGTTATCTGAAAAAAAAGAATCTTATTTAACATCTATAATATATATTTCATCTCAAAGAAAATGTGAAGAAAATTATCAAGGAGGACTTTTGTGGGAGTGGGTTCTGTCTCAAGATTTAAGCCTTTCTGTCCTCTTTTCAGAGCTGGTTCAAGGCTTTTTCAGAATGTTTTCCCTATAGATAGACTGCATTTTTTATAGTAAACTACATTTATAGAGTACTTTAAAGAATGATTTCCTTACAATAAACCCATGAGGATTCTTGCAACAACAATCATAGATAACATTTATATAGTACCTTATACCTGATAAAGAATTTTATTCACAATAGCCCAGCAAAGTAAGTACCATACATTTTATCATAATCAATCTATCCTCATCATCAACAATCAATAAGCATCTTCATCCAATCATCATCAATCCATCAATCAATCCCTAAGGATCATCATCATCTTATATTACTCTTGCCTCTGGTTCAAATTTTTTTTACAGTTACTATTAAATGTTTCCCTCCATCCTATTCCCTTCCCCATATTTACTCTACTTTCTATCTTCTTTCACCCTATCCCTCCTCAAACATGATTTGCTTCTGACTGCTCCCTCCCCCAATCTGCCCTCCCTTCTTCCACCCCTCCCTCCTTGTCCCCTTCCCTTTATACTTCCTACAGGGTTAGATGGATAACTCCACCCAATTGAGTGTGTATGTTATTCCCTCCTTGAGCCAACTATGATGAGATTAAGGTCTTTGAGCCAATTCTAATGAGTGTAAGGCTCATTCACTGCCCCGCTACTCCCCCATCTTTCCCCACACTCCATAAGCCCTTTTCTGCTTCTTTCATAGGGGATTTCTCCCCATTCTCTCTGTCCCCATCACCCCACCCCCAGTGCAATCCTCTTACCCCAAATTTTACCCCAAAGATGCCAACATGTGGCAGCTAGATGACCACGTGGGAAAAGCACCAACCCTGGACCCTGGAGCACTTGAGACTAAATCCAACCTCAGATACAAGACACTCACCAACTGCTAGACCCCAGGCACATCACCCAACTCCTATCAATCCACAAAAAAAAATAAACAAAAAATAAATCCTTTACAGATATCATCCCTTCATAATCAATTCTCACCTGTGCCCTCTGTCTAAATTTATTTCTATCATCTGCCCTAATACTGAGAAAGTTCTTATGAGTTAGACATATCATATTCCCATGTAGGAATGTAAACAGTTTACATTTTTAAAATCCCTCTTAATTTCTTTTCACTCTTTACCTTTGTATGCTTCTCTAGGGTCTTGTATTTGAAAGTCAAATTTTCTATTCAGTTTAGGTCTTTTCATCACAAATACCTAAAAGTCCTCTTTTTCACTGAAGTCCCATTTTTTCCCTGAAAGATTATACACAGTTTTGCTGGATAGATGATTCTTGGTTGTAATCCCAATTCCCTTTGCCCTCTGGAACATCATATTCCATGCCCTCTGAACCTTTAATGTAGAAGCTGCTAGATCTTGTACTATCCTGACTGGGACTCCACAGTACTTGAATTGTTTCTTTCTGGCTGCTTGCAATATTTTCTCCTTGACCTGGGAGTTCTGCAATTTGACTCTAATATTCCCAGCTGTTTTCCTTTTTGGATCTCTTTCAGGAGGTCATCGGTGTATTCTTTCAATTTCAACTTTACCTTCTGCTTCTAGAATATCAGGTCAATTTCCCCAGACAATTTCCTGGAAGATGATTTCTAAGCTCTTTCCTTGATCTTGGTTTTCAGGTAGTCCAATAAATTTCAAATTATCTCTCCTGGATCTATTTTCCAGGTCAGCTGTTTTTTGTTTTTTTGTTTTTTTTCCACAAGGAGATATTTCACATTGCCCTCTATTTTTTTTATCTATTTGGGTTTGCTTTATTGTGCCTTGATTTCTCATAAAGTCATTTGCTTCTATTTTCTCAATCCTAATTTTTGAGCAATGATTTTCTGCAGAAAGCTATTGTACCTCCTTTTTCATTTGGCTAATTTGACTTTTCAAGTTGTCGACGTTTTTTTTTTTTTTATGACTCTCCTGCATCACTCTAATTTCTCTTTCTATTTTTTTTACCTCTCTTACTTTATCTTCAAAGTTCCCTTTAAGTACTTCTATAGTCTGAGACCAATTTGTATTTTTCTTGGAAGCTTCAGATGTAGAAGGCCTGATATTGCTATTGTCTTCTGAGGGTGCACCTCTATCTTCCTTGTCACAAAAGAAGCTTTCTATGGTCTGCATTTTCTCTGTCTGCTCATCTTGCCTAGCATTTAATTGACTTTTAACTCCTTCTTAAATTGTGGCACTGCTTACAGGATGTACTTTCCCAAGCTTCAGGGGTTCCAAGGTGGTATTATTTAAGGAGATGCAGGTTCTTCACTTGCCTGGTCTGCTCTCTGATCCATAGATAACCCCAGGTCAGCATCCTGAACCAGACAGCAAAAGTTTGTTTGCTAGCTCCAATGAGCCTGTGCCCCTCCCCGACCTGGACCACTGCCAATCAAGTTTATTTCCTCATTCCCAGTGGGGTGAAATACTCAAATTCTACCTCAACACCTGCAGAGACCCCTCTAATCTCCCCCTGGCCCACCTCTCATTCCTCTCACCAGACTGTGAGCTTAGTTCCAGAAGAGGCTGGTGCTGCAGCTGATTCAGAGCCCCTGGGGTTCTCTTTCTCTGGAAAGGCCTGCCTGAGACTGAATCTGCATCAGTATGATCTCAGAGTTGGCCTTCAATCCCACCCTGTTACAGTAGCCCCTTCCTGCCAACCTTTTAAGCCAACTTTTGCAGGAAAATAATCTCACCCCATCATTGTGTGGGTTGTGCTGCTCTAGGTATTGTCTTATGGCATTACTTGAAGGGGTTTGTAGGGATTTGGGGGAGAGCTGCAAGAAGCTTGTCTTCCTCCATCTTGGCTCCACCCCCTGTATTCTGGTTCTTATCCAGAAAGGGCCCTTCATTCTTTGTAGTTAAAATTGATACCTCTCCTCAATGTCACTGATCCTTCAGTGATACTGCCCCACAGGATTTTCACATTCTCTTAAGCAATAATTCTTTTCCCTGTAGACAAAACACCAATGCTGAAAAAAGGTGGTAGTGACAACTGCAGTGACAACTTAAAGAGATCTCAAGCCATTCATGGTTAAAAGACCTTAAAAATATTTAGGGGGCAGCTAGGTGGCGCAGTGGATAAAGCACCGGCCCTGGATTCAGGAGTACCTGAGTTCAAATCCGGCCTCAGACACTTTACTAGCTGTGTGACCCTAGGCAAGTCACTTAACCCCCATTGCCCTGCAAAAAAAAAATGTATATATATATATTTAGAAGGATAATCCTGTGCTCAAATTGATCATGGAAACAGACATTGTTTGGCAACTCCATTGCCTATAAACACTTCTAGGTGATAGCTCAAGGTCCTGGGAGTGCAGACCAAGAGGGCAGTGGCTGCATCTCTCCCAAGATCACACCACTGTGGAAGTACAAATAATTTAAGCACACTATAGTTTAACTTTAGTTTTTACTGCTTTGTTTTGTCTGTATTTTTTTTGCAACATTTTAAATATGGAAATACATTTTGTCATGACTTCAAATACATAACCCATACTAAATTTTTTGCCTTCTTAAGGAGTAGGGAGAGGTGGGATGTAATGAGAAAATTTGGAACTCATTTTTTAAATGATTATATTTTTGCATGCAATTGGTAAATATTTAATAAAATATATATTTTAAAGTGTCTTGTATGATCATAGCAATCACAAAATGGCTAGTAGTTTGGCCTGGGAGGCTTTTGTGTTTATGAAAATTACTAAACATCTTTTGATTATGTGATACAGATAAAATGGTATTCAGAATCTAACTATATGAACATGAACTAACATTGGGAAAGCTTGCCAAGTTACTACTCTTTGTTTACCTTTGTATACCTAATCTCTAAATTAATAATTAGTGGGGAAATGATCAAAGCCAGAAGTAAGGAAGGGCAAATCTCCATAAAGGCCATTCATTCTCAAGGCACTTAACTTTAAGAAACTAGAGAAATCATTGTAAAGGTTTAATAAAGAGTATTGTGGGGCAGCTAGGTGGCACAGTGGATAATACACAAGCCCTGGAATCAGGAGGACCTGAGTTAAAATCTGGTCTCAGACACTTGACACTTACTAACTGTGTGACTCTGGGCAAGTCACTTAACCCTCATTGCCTGGCAAAAAAATAAATAAATAAAAATAAAGAGTATTGTGGTCCATTTATTGAACCTTATAGATACCAACTTATGATATGTCTACTCTGGTAAATAAAGGGTGAAATTATAATTATCAGGCCTAATTGAATGAAGTAGAATGTTTTGTGTGTTCGTGTGTGTGTGTGTGTGTGTGTGTGAGAGAGAGAGAGAGAGAGAGAAAGAGAGAGAGATAATCACTTAAAGATCACTTAAGAATCACTTATTTTACTTGAATGAGTCAAACTTGAAATCTCAAGTTCTCTTTTCTGATATACAGCAGCAAGGGTCAGTTATTGTAGACTATCCTACACAGTATCAGCATTTTAATCATGTTTATTGAGTTAATAGGAAGATGAATAAATTGAAACTTTTTTAATGCTGCAGAGCAAGATCTTAGAAAAGCCAGGATTACCCTCAGCAATTATTCTCTAAAAATGCCTCTAAATAATTTGAAATATTATTTTTCTCTTTCTGTGGGACAGATGTTCTAGGCTAGATGTTCACTGTAATATAAATTTTTCTTTATCAGGTCTTTTACCACCCTGTCTTAAGTGCATTTCTACCCCATAACATCCCTCAGTGTCTCTAACTTCTTGCCCTGGAATATCCTCTCCATCCCACTTTTCTCATTAGTGAGTTCCTCACAGAGCTTCCATTTTGAGGACAGTTCTAAGCTGGTCACTCTTCATGTCCCAAGATTCCATATATTCCCTCTGCTTTTCCTATTTCTTTTCTTTGTTATCTTTCCTCGTTAGAAAGTAATCCTTTTGAAACCAAAACTTTCTTTTCTTCCCCTTATGGTTGCATATCCAGTGCTAGTAGACTGACAGGCACATAGTAATCACCTAATACATTTCTTTTCATTGCCTTTTGAAATAGACACTCAAATATTTTGATGTAGTTTAGAAGATTTGAGCCTTCATTAACTAAATGACATAAATACTGATAAAATAGCTTTAATTTACATTTTCAAATAATTTTCTTGCACTTTTATTCTGAATGACAGAAATATGGTGGAAAAATTAATTAAAGCAATGATCATTTTGATAAATATAATACCCCCTGAAAAAATAAATAACAAAATTAAATTTAAGAAATTACTTCCTTCCCTTTTACTGTGAAGACCTTTCTTTTTCAATTTTAAACTATCACATTATTTAAAATTATTAACAAAAACATGCTCAAATTCCAGTTATATTTGAGTTGGCACTCCTTAGGAAGCAGAAAATGATAATGAATGATAAAGTCCCCATTTAGATAACTTGGATGAACCACAACCAACTTAAGACAAAACTGAGATCAATAATTTTGCATTATTTAAAGGAGGAAAGGCAGACAACTTAATGTACAAAACACAGATACATTTGAATAGCAGAAATGCAATTTCCTGATACTTCTAGATATCTGAAAGCCAAGAGTCTCATGGTATGGGTTGGTAGGGGGTGGTGGTACTAAGTCACAGGAAAGAACTGACTCCCCTCTTCCTTGGAAATTGAATAGGTTCCAGGTATAATCTAAATATGAACAATGGACTATAAGATCTTATGCTTTTCAGCTGCTCTGAAGATAGTTTAACTAAGATATTTAGCATCCCCCTCCAAAAAAACATTATTCTTTGCATACAGTACAACAAAGGTCTCTGTGTGTCTATGGTGAGAGCTTAACAAAGTGCATTGAGAGAGCTAGCTTCCTGGGCAGAAAAACACATCAATAACACAGTGGGAAGTGGCACCAACAGAAGGTGAACACGGGTCAGTCAGAGAAAGCTTGGTAGGTGGCAGGGTACAGATCTCTAGATATAATAAAGAGAATTACATCAGAGAGATTCGTCTTTCTTTTTAGCCTGAATTCTCAGTTATTAACCGCAGCATAACATCATGCAGGAGCAACAAAAGGAAATGCTCGGCCAGTTTTCAGCTGCCTCCCAGATGGCATCTGGATGGCAACTTCAATGCTGCTGTGTGAATGACTGTGGCAATTGTGTCTTGCAAACCATTCAGCTTAGGGGGAAAATGGCAGGCAGAAGTGTTCTGGTTTGAATAAATATTATTCAGCCATTCAAGATGCTAGGCCTACCCAGTTCCCACTCACTATACGTTACATACATGTGAACCAAACAAGAGATTTTTAAATCCTAATTATAATTTTTCTGTCAAGAATTGGTGAAAATAAGAATAAATAGTCATCATATGTATATCAAGTTCTATTTTGCAGGAGAAAAGAAAAGCATTTGTTTTTATTTCAATAACATTTCACAAGGTTTTATTAATCATTCCACATTTTTTGAGGAAATAACAATAACAAAAAGCAAGTTAAAAGTATATTATTTAAAAAGAGAATGCAATATGATGGAAGAAGTAGCAAATAGGTTAATATAGAATGTTTACTATAAAGTTTACTACAGAGGGGGTAGCACTGCATAGAAATTACCCCTTTACTTTTCTTTATGTTTATTAGCAAATGATACCTATCATTTTTATTCAAAGTTTCTCAGTAATAAAGAATAATGTAGTGATTTTAAATAATGCCATAAGAATATTGTATTAAAGTTATTTATAACATAGCCTCATGAATACAGAACTCATAACTGTCTATTAAAACCCGTGATATTTTAAAGTAACATTTAAGGAAACTTAAATATTGTTTTGTTTTAAGTATAGAATCACAATAAAAGAGATATAAACTTTTTTACCTTTTATGTACTTATCCTATTACCATTTAAAACAATACACTTAAGCCAAGAAGGTTTGAAACAATGATTTTCATTTAATTGAAGAAATTAACATTTTAATGCCATTTCTTTCGGTTTTCCAATTATTACACCAGTAAGATTTTCACAAAGCTATAAAATATTTTAAAATAAAAACCATAAATGTAGTGAAATATTGAATCTACAAAAACTAAAAAATAATCCATGCTTTTTCTCATGGATTAAAAACATAGCTGAACTTCTGTGCTCTTCATAGGGAAGCAGAAACACTACACATTATAGAAGACAGGGGCATTTTGCTAGTTAGTTTTGCTTAGTTGTTTTGCTTTATTTCAAGAGAGGCTTTAGGGTGGCTAGGTGGCACAGTGGCTAGAGCACCGGCCCTGGAGTCAGGAGTACCTGAGTTCAAATCTGGCCTCAGATACTTAACACTTGCTAGCTGTGTGATCCTGGGCAAGTCACTTAACCCCAATTGCCTCACTAAAAAAAAAAAAGAGAGAGAGAGAGAGGCTTTAGTAGTCTAGGAAGTATATCTGAAAGTGAGTATGGTGTAAACAGATATAAACAATACACAAACATTTATATGTATACATACACATTCAGGCTATTAAACTGTCATAGATTTCTGTAGGAAAAAACTTTAGCCTATGGAGCATATTTTGTTTGAAAAAGTGTGGAACTTGCAATCATACTTTGACCCTGAGTCCTGGTCTCATATATTGGCTCCACCATGAAGCCTCATCTAATCTTTAAAATGAGATTATTGAGGTAAATGATCTCTAAGATACTTTCCAATCCCAATTCTGTGATATAGTGATTCTAGAACTGAAATTAATGTTCCAGTTAACTTATTTTGCTCCATTTACCTGACTACTCAATATTTAAAAAGCAACAAGCTAGAATTTGGGAAATAATCTACATCACTTTTTAAAGCAATATCAGTTAAGTTGCCATATAAATCCAGAATGCATCAATATAATTGTTAAATTCAATTCATGAAATGTGGATCCCTCACCCCCAGAAATATGGTTATATTTTTAGACTAATGTCATCACCATTTAAAAGAATTATTTGCCCAGTGCTCCAAGTAAGACTCCATAACCACATCAATCAGGGAAAAGCTTGACTAAACAGATGAACCTTGAGTACTTCCCTGAAGGCCAAGAAGCTTGGACTTTGCCTTAATGGAAAGGAAATGAGTTCCAGAGATGTGGCCCCTTCAGGGAAAATGCCAGAAGTTCAAATCTGAAGACCACCAGCAGGAGTGCCCTATTGATCTCTCTTCCCATGAGGGTGAATACAAAGAAGAGAAATGATTTCTAAAGTAACTGGGGGACTAAACTACTTTAGACAACAAAATCAATATCCTCAAACTACAGAGGCATTTGGATAAGTAGCCAAGCTGGAGGGTCCAGGTGCAGTAAATATATTTTAACAGAAGTACAGTTGTTTTTATTAAAGGTTTATTTTCTCAAAGTATCAATAAAATTAAAGTCCATCTGTCTGTCTATCTACCTATCATCTATCTACATATATACATACAAATATAAAGATATACACACATATATACATATATAAATACATACATATTTGTGCATATCTATATGTATATCTATATGTATGTATGTGTGTATATATATATGTATATATATGTATTTATATATGCACAGTTGACCTGGAAAATAAATTCAGGAGAGATAATTTGAAAATCATCAGACTTCCTGAAAAGCAGGACCAAAATAAGAGCCTAGACATCATCTTCCAAGGGGATTTCTATCAAAACCTGCCTATGGAGATAGGTTTCTCATTCTGACCTCAGCAGCATATGTCACTTCAGAGCAGGCCAGGGGTGGCCCCTCCCAATGAGTCAGCCAAATTACAATAATCTTACTGCATTGAGATCCCAGGTCAAGGAGAAAATGTTACAAGCAGCTAGAAAAAAAGAATTCAAATACTGTGGAGCCACAGTAAGGATAACATTGGATTTAGCAGCTTCTACATTAAAGAACTGGTGGGCATGGATATGATATTCCAGAGGGCAAAGGAACTGGGACTATAGCCAAGAATCATGTACCCATCAAAACTTTTATAATCTTTCAGAGGGAAAAATGGGATTTCAGTGAAAAATAGGACTTTCATGTGATGAAAAGACCTGAATTGAATAGAACATTTGACTTTTGAATATAAGACCCTGGAGAAGCATAAAAAGGTAAACAGGAAAAAGAAACCATGAGGGACATTAAAAGGTTAAACTGCTTGCATTATTATATGAGAAGATAATACTTTCAACTCATAACAACTTTCTCTGTAAGGAATACACAGAGGACACAGGTCTGAACTGAACATGAAGGGATGATATCTGTAAAGCATTCATTTTTTTTTTATCCTTGTCTTTCATGGGGCAAACAGGGTGGGGTGTTTTATGTCTAGGGCCAGATTTGGGCTTGGGGTCTCCTGGGTCCATGGCTAGTGCTTTGTCCACTGTGTCATCTATCTAACCCATGATGACATCTTTAAAATAGGGTTGAGGTGTAGGAGGAATATACTGGGGGAGCGGAAAGGGGAGGGGTGGAATGGGGAGAGGTAGCTCACATGAAGGAAATAAATAAAAAGCCTATGGAGGGGAGGGGAAGTGGGGAAAAGAGTGGGGAGTCAGTGAACCTCACTATCATCAGAATTGGCTCAAAGAGGGAAAGAGGGAATAACATACATACTCAAGTGGGTATAGTAATATATTTTTGCCCTGAAGAAAAGTGGGTTGGGAAGGATATGGGGGGGGGCATAGGAGAAGAGGGGAAGGAGGGAAGGGAAGTTTGGGGAAGGGAGTAATAAAAAGCAAAACACTTTCAAGGAAGATGAAGATGTTCTGCATAACAGCACATGTATGACATATATTGAATTTTGTGATTTCATAGCAAGAATTGAGGAGGGAGGGAGAAAGAAAAATTTAAGAAAATAGAATTAGTTCAAAGACCTTAACCTCATCAGTGTGGGCTCAAGAAGGGAATAACATACACACCCAACTGGGAGGAGTAATCTATTTAACTGTACAGGAAACCAGGAGGGGAAGAGGATAATGAGAGAAGGGTGAATGAAGGGAGGGTAGAGTGGGAGAAGGGACAGTCAGTAGCAAAGCACTTTTGAGGAGGAATAGGGCAAAAAAAGAGAAAATAGAGTAAATATCATTGGAAGGGTCTAGGATGGAGGGAAATAGTTATGGTGATTGAATACAATGGCAAAATGTGTGGTATCTACTCTGCTGGGCTATTGTGAAGAAAATTCTTTGTCAAGTTGAAGGTGCTATAGAAAATTTATGATGAACAGGATGCTGTAAGAAAAACCTGGAATGACCTACAATAATTGAAGCAGAGAGAAATGTACTGCACACAAAATAAGAGAAATGGTATAAGATGATCTGCTGGGAAGCACATGGTTATTTTCAGCAAGGCAATGATCCAATATAACTCTGAAGGACTTATGAAAATTGCAATACACCTACAGAGAAAGAACTGATGGTATCTGAAAACAGACTGAAACACTTTTTTTTTTTACAATTCCTTAATGTGAAGTCTTGTTTTTATCTGTTTTCTCTCACAACCTAGCTAATGTAAAGTTGTTTTCTATAACTACTCATGTATAACAAATTTAATTCCTTGAGTTCTTGGGGTGGGGGCTGGAAAGGGAGGGAGGAAGAAAAATTGGAACACAAAGTTTTAAAAAATTGATGTCAAAATTTGCTTTTACATGTAACTTGGAAAATGAAATTCTAAACAATAAAAAAATCCATTAAAAATTTAAAAGAAAAATAGGTCTCATCTCCTTTCAATCTAAAGCTTATATCATCAAAAGATGTTGAAATTGTTCTGAATGCCAGGGTTGGAAGAAGGAATTAGGAGGGAGATAAAGTTAATCACAAGAGACTCAGCAAATCTAACTTGTAACAATAGAAAAATGTCAAGTTCTCTTTAACTGGGTAGACCTACAATCATCAGAAAATACTTTGGTTGGTAAGGGGCTTTTCATTGGTTCCCCTTCTCTTGGAAGGTTCTGTTTGAGTTTTAGTTTATTAATTAGGTTGAGACCAGCTACAACAAAGGGAATGCTCAAATGATAACTTTACTCCCTTTGACATGTGACCTTGTGGAAGAAAAATAACATTGAAGAGGATTCACATAGCATGGAGTGTAATAACTTTGTAATGGGAGTTGGAATATACAGTGTATAGAACCATGGATTGGACATAAAAAATCAATTGTGATTTTAGGCCAGTTACTTTACCTTCTGGAATTTAATTATTTTTCAACTGCAAAATGAGTTAATTGCTCCAGAATTTCTCTAAAATCCCTTCTAGGTTTAAATTCTATAATATGTTATCTTATTTCTGCTTCAGGCTAACCATATGACCTTGGAAAAATCACTTTATGTTTCTTGGTTTCACTTCCACCATCTGTAAAATGCTGAGGTTTGACCAAATGGAAAGAAACTTCCCTCAGCCTCAAAAATTATGTAATTCTATTAAGTCATACATTTCCCTACATTATACTAAATTTCCTACTCTAAGAAGATGTGTTATCTATAGGCATTCTCCAAGATGAGTTCATGGATCAGATTTGAATTTATAAACACGATATACTATATCCAAATAAGATGTTCAAAATAAAGGCTTGACAGTCTTCACATACCCTCCTGAGAAAGAAGAGGAGGAGGTAACATTTTGATCTGTGTATAGTCAATGAAAACTTGACAAATTCTGTGGGCTCATCAGGTTACAAAGTGACAGTGAGGAGAAACAGGCCTTTTTACCCACCATTCTGGTTTGGATTCTCAAATACCCTTTACCTCTTCCCTTTTCTCAATTACACTGTAAAACATTGTTATATTTGGCTTCGCTCACAAAGGAAGGATTAAACCAGATGGACTGAAAAATCTTAAAGGTCTTCCTGATATGAATTGCAGTGACTTTTAACATTTGGGTGTTCAGAGATTATTGAGCTGAAACCTGGATAATTTTTATTTTTGGTCCTCTGCTATAAAATGCAGTGGAAATTCACTCTGTATGAGGAATCTCCTGGTGCAGCAGGAAAAACTCTTTGGTACACATAACACAGATCAGAAAGGAAAGTGAACATGTTAGGGACTGGAAACTTGAGAAAATAAGCAAGGTCTGGATTTATCTTTGCCAGAAGGTTTAAAAGTCAAAATGTGTCAGCAGAGAGCCCTTCTACCATTACCTCTATACTTCAGTTAGATAAACAATAGCAGGGTTAGCACACCATAATTTTAAGAAGCCAATTTGACAATGACTTTGTCAGATTTTATATAACTTTAAAATTATTTATCTCAAGACATTACTAGCACAGGCATCTTACAAATAAATCTCACTTACACGAGGTGCTGCCTTGGACCACCATAAAAGAACAGGCATAATTTCACTCCTTGATCTAAAGCAGACAATGTTTGTGAATTAGCTTTAAATAAAGAGGTATTTTCTCAGGAATCATGATCATCTTTTGGAATATAATTTGTATTAGCATAAAAAGGTATATGTTGGTAATTACTGATGATAGAACAGAGTATCTTAGAAAAATACAACTATTCCTAGAGGGAACTGATACATTTTCTCAAGTATAAATGCAACCAAGGACAATATGGAGTTACTGGTCCATTATCTTTAATGAAGCTGAAATATATTTAAATTCTTTAAGCAAAACTTCTGTTCATTAATAAATATTGTAGCAGATGGAAAGAAGAGAAACTGAAGTCAACTATGTTACATCTTTGCTAGAATAACATCCTGTAGCTTTTAATTCAGACTCTCACCCCTCCCATTCCCTCAAAAAAATAGGCAACAACATTAAAATAACATGTAGAAACCAATAACATTGTAAAAATTAAAGATATTCAAGTACATTTAAATCTTTTATTGACAGTCCATATCATTTTTTTCTCTGATCCATGGAATAAATTGTTTTTAACTGACTCATAATGATATTGTCCTATAGAGGAACATCAAACAATGAAATATATTATAGAGGAAAATATACATAAAATCAATAAATATTATTTAGTTTATTGTTTGTAATTATACATATATAAAATGTAACATTAAATAGTCCCTCAAGGTTTGTAAATGGTTATATTTTATTGATAGTGAAACAAGTATGGCAGAGTTAATGAAAGGCTGGCCTGAGAGTCTTAAATTCTTGAGTTCAAAGTATACCTTTGAAATATATTAGATGTGTCATTGTGAACAAGTGATGATTTCTCAGGGTACCTTTATTTCTAATATAAGAAGTTCAAATATAAAGGCTCATATGCATTAATGGAGGAGATTTCCTCACTGGAGTTGAAGGAATAACTCTCATATGTAACATATCTATACATGCATATACATATATTATTTACACACATTTATATGCATATTCATATATTTATACATATTTTCCTGATGCAATATATGTTTATTAAATGTAGAGATTATTTAATTTGTTTTCTTTGTATTTCTAGCACCTAAAAATGTCTACCATAAAATTTTCACTAAATTCTTACACATAGATTATCTGATTTTCTCATTAAGTCCTTGAAATAATGATAATCTAGGAATTTCATTATCTCCATTTTATAGATGCGTCTCAGTGGGGTTCCATGACTTACCCAGAGTGCCACAGATAGCAACCTCTAGTCATCCTGTATACATCTTTTAGCTTATCACTGCCCTTCCTATAGTGACTCTTGAACCAAATACAATGTTCTAAAAAGACTAACTAGAATGGCATACAAAAAGACTATTGTCCTGAACAATTTGGGACCAGACATATGAACCTGTGCCTTCAGGATACTAGGCCAACACTCTATCCACTTGGCTCTGCTAAATCTGTGTTATATCAACACTATTGACCAATTGTATTTGTTTGCTGTTCCCCCGTGGCTCTGCCTTATATCACACTGTTTACTTAGAACTGAGCCTGCAATCCAATAGAACTGTGACATCTCAATCCACCCTTCCATCGACTACTGTATTTCTAGGCTTCTCAAAATCTTCATTAATGAAGTTGATTTTATTTTAATCCAAAAGTAAGGCTTCACATTTATCACCATAAATTTAATCTTCATATATGTATCACAATTCTCTAGTCTTTTTTCTGAATGTTATTTGAATCCTAACTTTCATGAGTGTACAATGTATTCCCCTAGAATCTTATCACCTATAGATCTGAACAATCAATAAATCAATCAACAAGTATTAGTTATCTTGTATGTGGCAATCACTTTGTAAGATGTGGGGGACAGGGGGGCAGCTAGATGGTGCAGTGGATAAAGCACTGGCCCTGGATTCAAGAGGACCTGAGTTCAAATGCGGCCTCAGACATTTGAAATTAGCTGTGTGAACTTGGGCATGTCACTTAACCTTTATTGCCCCACAAAAAAGGAAGATGTGGGGGACATATCAAGAGTCAAATAGTCCCTAGTTCTACAAATAATATATATTCTTCTAGGAAGAAAGAAATGGTATCCAAGAGTACAAATGGAACTTCTAAGGTTATATATGCTTGTTGTGAGAAATAAATGAGATAATAATGGGAAATTGTTTAGTATAGTGACTAGCACAAACTCGGTGCTTAATATGTTTTTATCAATTGACTAATGTCCATAATAAATGGCAATAAATAAAAAGTTGTTGGGGGCAGCTAGGTGGTACAATGGATAGAGCACTGGCCCTTTATTCAGGAGGACCTGAGTTCAAATCCGGCCTCAGAATCTTGACATTTACTAGCTGTGTGAACCTAGGCAAGTCACTTAACCCTCATCGCCTCACCAAAAAATAAAAATAAATAAATAAAAAATAAAAATTTGTTAAATAAAAGGCAGTTTAAGAGGGACACACTAGCACTAAGAGAGATCAAGGTGCTTGAGTTGTACCTTGAAAGAAGTGAGATTCAATGAGGTGAAAATGAGGAGTCAGAGAATTCCAGACATGGAAGATGGCCAGCTCAAAGGCAAAAACAACTGAAATGGATAGAGAACTGGAATGAGTTTTTATTCTGAAAATCCCTGGCCTGCTGCTTCTAGTTCTCCAGAAAACTATAGGCAACAGGATAGGTGCATTGTGAAATTTTAGTCTGTTTTTTTCTTTTCCTTGAGGACAGTTTACCTGCTCCTGTTGCTGCTACTGTCAAGCATGCCATCTAGATCTTTTCTTTTCCAAGTCATTGATAAAAATTCCTAAAGACTATAGGGCAAAGTAGAGATCTCTTGGGCAATCAACTAAATATCTGCTTCTACATTAACCTTCACTCATTATGATTACTGTTTGGATTTGGCCATTCAATCATTTTGATTATATCTATTCTATCAAATATAGCTCCATTGTCTCAAGTATGAATTCCCAGTATTCCCACTCATTTAATGGCCTTAGAAAAAGTGGGTTAGTACCCAACTGTGGAAATTCTTAAATGACAGGTTAAGTAGTTTTAACTTTATATTGAAAATATGGACGCATATAAGTGGCATATGGAAATGTAATGTTTTAAAAATATCTTGAAAAGTTTAGTGAATTTTCATGTTAAATTTAAAGGGTTCATTTCTGGGACATGCCATGAATGTAGAATTATTTAGAAAAAACATCCCATTATTTATTTGGTAAAAATAATTACTCATGAGCTTTTTTCTTATTTTTTTAATAAGAAACACCACTTTTTGTCTCTTCCTATAAAACTATTCCTCAGAAAGTTTACAAGAAGTCATCAGTATTCTGTCAATTTCATTTATGAATATGATTGGTTATTAAATGAAAAGTGCAATGGATTGAGGTAAGGTTTTTAAAAAGGCTAAAGAATAAGAAGTAAGGAAGGCATAGGTTCAATTCTATCATTTACTATTTTTCTAATTATGGTTAAATCACTTAACCCCTTTAAGTCTTTGTTTCTTCATGTGTAAAATGAGAGTATTATACTATATAATTCTTGAGGACACTTCTCATATTAAATTTGTGATTTTATTTAAAACAAATGAAGTCATTCTAATTCATTTATGACTATAACAGCAACAAGAATAAGCATCAAATGAGTAATAAAAACTCAAAAGGTAATCATACAACTTCATATCTTTATTAGTCTTTGGAAAATAGTAAAATTATACATCAATCCTTAATTTCATTTATATTATATTTAGTTTTATGGATTATTCCAAGATTTTTGCGTGTTTCTATTTCTTTTCTCTTCCACTGTGCCTTACCTGAGTTTTTATCCTCCTTATCACACTAAGAAATTATAAGCAGGGGGGCAGCTAGGTGGCACAGTGGATAAAGCACTGGCCATGCAGTCAGGAGGACCTGAGTTCAAATCCAGCCTCGGACACTTGACACTTACTATCTGTATGACCAAGGGAAAGTCACTTAACTCTCATTGCCCCGCAAAAAAAAAAAAAAAATTATGAGCAGACCACATAGGGCTCTTCTTGGGCAAAATAGCAAATTAGCTAAGAATTTTTTGTTGAGGTTTCTCTTATATCTTTAGTGACTTCCTTTCTCTCAGTTTGAGTAGGCTACTCAGAAGGGTGGTATTAAAGTGATTCCTTCAACAACCTGAAAATTCTGATCACTTTTCTATAACTAGGCCTTTCATCAACATTTTTTGTTGGAACATAGTTTCTATCAAAATTCATCTAGCTTGTAATTCTAACCATATTTATGGCCTTATTATCTGACAGGGAATTGTCCTTCTAATCTTGTCTAATAAACTAATACTAATATGTTATAGTTTCAAATAAGATAGTTCTATTTTCCCTGTCCCTTCTGAAGATGATAAATTAAACCAAAGAAATAAAACTAGTGACAGAAAAATATATAGAAACTTTGAATTATGGAATACTTTAACAATTGAAAAAAGAAAAGTAAGGAGCATTCCTGGAGGCTATATGGTCATAAATTTCTCTGACCTAACAATGTATAAATCCAAACTTGATGTAAATTTATATAAGTTAATCAGTGTTATTGCTGGAAAGAGGCCTAATATGTTATAACTTCTACTCTCAAAGTATATTCTACCTATTTATCTTCCTCCTTGAAAAAAAATAACACATCTTTCTTTTCTTGATTTGGATGAAATCATGTTATTCTCAAAATACTGAAGTCAGGAATAATGATGAATATATACTAATTTGTATGATTTTATGTTTTTTTTTCAAATTTCTGAGAAAATGGTTTCAAATATTTTGACTTTAATTATTCAGAAAAGAATGAAATTAGATAAATGTGATCTCAGTAAGGTATGTGGAACAAAAAAAAAATAAAAAGGACTTTAAACAAATAAACAGAAAAAACTTCTTTTCCCAGTATAACCTGCTTATTTTCCAAAATCCACATTTTTTTCTCCTATATCCAGATGAGGGATCTAGATTGGTCATGAGCAAAGAGAACTTTTAATTTAAAAAATATGTTGGGGGAAGCTAGGTGGTGTAGTGGATAGAGCACTGGCCTTGTATTCAGGAAGATCTGAGTTCAAATCCAGCCTCAGACATTTTATTCTTACTAGCTGTGTGACCCTGGGCATGTCACTTAACCCTCATTGCCCTGCAAAAAAAAAAAGTTTAAAAAAACTATTGATTTAGCAAATTTTTGCCTAACAATGTCTTCAAAATATTCCATTCAGTAAAGTGTCATCATAATGTGGTGGATGCTGGTTGCACTAGATCAAATTGTGCTAGTCTCACCCTGAGCTCTCAAAAGCTGGGCCTTCTGATTGCCAATTATGCTATATACTATCCATATGGAAATTCTAGAAATATGGGTGCAGTACATGGACAAATGTAACAAATTTCAGAAAAGTTTGTTTTCAGTAGTATCCAAGGATAATATATTTTGGGGTCAAATAAACTCTTAGTATTGTGTATTAACTCGCTGAGGGATTTAATAGGCATTGGTGGCCTAAATAGATAATGAGGGAATCATGGACATTTGAATTATTAAAATATACATATTTTAATTTAGGAGAATATTCCCAAGTAGGTAAGTAGAAGGGTTGCCACAGAAAAACTTTAAGAGATTGTCTCACTGAGTCACTAATTTTAGCATTAGAACCCTAATAAAATTTTTGTACAATGACAATGAAATGTAGAGTCATGTGTAAAAACAAGAATCACCTTTTATACAGTCATAAATATCTTGAGTGATTCATGTAGTATTTATTTCCACAATCTAAGTGTTTTATTTTTCTACCAGAACATTTGTTTTAAAATCTTTATTTATTCTCATCATTGTAATTTACATTATCCTAGACCATGACAAATGACTCCTCTATTCCACTGACAGGTACTTTGTAGTCTTCATGTTCTCCTTTCTTATCACTTGGTAAAGTCAAATATACTTAGCTCCTTTCATCTGTCTACTAACTCATATTTTTTTTCTGTGCTTAATGATTTTGATGTGTTCTTTGTAATACTTGATTACATTATACTTACATTTTTCTTTGCAAGGAAAATCTATGACCTTAGACATGTGCACTTGAGCTGTAGCCCTAGATTTATTTTGAGAAGGGTTACCACCCCTTCATTTGGTAGAGGTATTTTTTAATGTTGAAATTTCTGTTCTATTTTGCATCAGCATCAAGAAATAGGTCTTCCCCTAAATCCACTTGAATGCCAAAATTGATAAATGTATATACAAATATATTTTATTTGTTGTTAGGGTTTGAAAAGGAAGTTACGTTAATGAAATAGCAATTAAGAGAATGGAGTCTATTCATACAATAAGTTACTATGAGTAGAAATTATATAGGTCTAATGTTTTAATGCATTTCATTTATTTCAATAAAATTTCTAATTACATTACAAAGCACTAACATTATTTTCTAAAATTTCATATTTCAAATTCTCTCTCTGTCTTCAAATACCCCTCCCAATCCTTGATTAGGCAGCATTGTGATATCAGTTTTACATGTGAAACTATTAAAAACAATTCCATGTCAGTCATGTTGCAAAAGAAAACACACACACACAGCATACCAACAAAAATAAAGGCAAGAAAAATAAGGAAAATTTTAAAAATATGCTTCAATCTGTTTTCAGAGTTCACCAGTTCTCTCTCTGGAAGGAGTGAACTTTTGTTGTTGTTATGCACCATTTGCAATCGTCTTAGATAATGGTCTTTATAAGAAAAACAAAGTCTTTCACACTATATAATTGTAATATTTAATACTATGTATAGTGATTTCCTAATTCTGCAGACTTTAATTCACATCAGTTCATATGAGTCAGTCCAAATTTTTATGAAACCATGTTGTTCATCATTTCTTATAACGTAGTAATATTCCATCATGAACATATACCTAAAATTGTTTAGCCATTCCTTAGTTTATGAGCATGTCCTTGATTTCCAATTCTTTGGCATCACAAAAAAGAAATGGTATAAATATTTTTGTAAAATCATTCTTTTCCCTTTCCTTTGATCTCTGGAATACAGACCTAGTGCTGCTGTTGCTGAATGAAAGGATATAAACAGTTGTATAACATGTTGGGGCATAGTTTCAAATTGTTTTCTAGAATGGTTGGACTAGTTCACAAATCTACCAACAGTGCATTAGTGTCCCAAGTTCAACATTCATTTCAATGTTTACTATGATCATTTTCTATTTTGTATTATGTACATAATCTATTTCATTGATCCATAATGCTATTCCTTAGGTAGTTTCAGATTGTTTTCATTATTACCACTTAGTAATATAATATGAAATATGAAAATGTAAGACTATCTTCAATTTTTTTTCTCCACTGATTCATTGATATGCATGACCTATGATTATTTATTTATTTGTTCTTTTGTTTGTTTGTTTATTTGTGGGGCAATGAGGGTTAAATTACTTGCCCAGGGTCACACAGTTAGTAAGTGTCAAGTGTCTGAGGCTGGCTTTGAACTCAGGTCCTTCTGAATCCAGGGCCAGTATTTTATCCATTGTGCTACCTAGCTGCCCATGACCTATCATTATTACACATGAATTGGTTATTAGTTTTCTAAGTTTGCAAAGTAATTATTTGGTGGTCTAAATGGTATGACACTGAATAAATAAATTGAGTTAAGCAGAATTGTCAATTTTCAAAAAAAATTGGCGTGGCCTACCCACATGCACAATTAATATTCTTCCAGTTTTTTAGATATGTCTTTATTTGAAAAAAAGTGTTTTGTAATGATATTGCTGTAGCCCCTGGCTTTGTCTTGGAAGCTAGACTCCCATGTATTTTATGTTTTCTGCAGCTATTTTAGGTTGAATTTCTCTTTTTTTCCTCTTCCTAATTGAATTTGTTGGTGATTCACATGCACAAATTATTTTTGTTTGTTTTATATCAAAAAGCTTAGCTAAAATGAATTGTTTCAACTAATTTTAATTGATTCCCTAGTGTCATTTTATCATACAATCATATTATCTTCTAAGTGATCGTTTTGTTTCCTCATTAGCTATTTTTGTTCCTTCTGTGAGATTAAAATTGGATATTAGATCATAAAACTCCCCTACTTAACCTTTCCCTTAATTTATCTCCCAGACTAGTAAATGGAAGAAGCTTCTGGTTTTCTAGTTAGAGCTTTTATTGTATGGTAGTCACAAGGTGATGTTGATTAGAAGGATAGGAAAGTAGAAATACAATACAAATCGTTTTAAGTCTAGGCTTAGTCTATATTCTGTCTAAAAGTCACCAAAACCCAAGGCCACCTTAGGGGAGAGAGACCGAGTCAAGCACGTGCTGTTAACCGAGAGCCAGGCCGAGTCAAACTCCAGTCAGCCTCTGTCTGTGCAGCGTAGCCAGGAGACCAGCGGAGCAGGAAAAAAAGCCCCACTTCCATTCTCTCCTTGCCTTTTAAGCTCGCACCCCGGAAGTCGAGTGCTCAGCAGGTAATCTGGCGTGTGTCGAAGGCGGACTGGTGTGTGTAGCTCATGCTGTTGGTCTCCTCCCCAAAAGGGTGGTCCTAAAAAAAAAAAAAACTGGCATCTCTCCATTATCTAACCGACTGTTAAAACTTTTTACCACACTTCCACTTCTTCTTTCTTGTATTACTGCTATAGAAATAATTTAAAATAGAATATTCAATAATAATTATGATAATGGATGTCCTTCCTTTATCCCTGAACATATTGGGGAGTTCCTATTTTTATTCTATTATAGATAGCACTTGATCTTGGTTTTAGATAGATACTATTTGTTTTAAGAAAGGCTCCATTGATTTATATGCTTTCTAGTGTTTTTAATAGGAATGGGTTATGTCTTTTTCCAAAAGCTTTTTTCATGTATTGAAATACTCATTTGATACTTGTTATTTTTATTAGGGATGTAATCAATTATACTTATATTTTTTCTGATATTGAAATTATCTTGCATATCTAGCATAAATCTTGTACAGTCATCCTGTACAATCTTGGTAATGTTTGTCCATAACCTCACTAATATTTATTTTAAAGTTTTTCATCAATATATGGAAATTAATCTATAATTGTCTTCTCTCTCTCTATTTTAGGTATAAGAATCATATTTGTGTTATATAAGTAATTTAATAGGATTCCTTCTTTATGGATTTTAAAGGAGTTTCCTTAGTATTGATATTACTTGGTCCTGAAATGTTTGTTAGAATTCACTTAAAAATTCACTGGGCTCTAAAGGTGTGGGGAGATGAACTCATTTTTATTGTATTTTTATAATTTCTTCTGGCTTTCATTTCTTTTTACTGTACCACTCTTTTTGTTTTAAAAATTCATTTTTTAGCTCTTCTGGGAAATCTTATTGGCCTTATGCCCAAATAACACATTCTTTTAGGCTTTGTTTGTAGCTGTTTGGACATTGCTATTTTCTTCTGAATTTGCATCTTGATTTTCCCTGTCAACACAGTAGCTTTTTATGGTATTTTTTCCATTCTTTATATACTAATATTTCCATCTTAACCTGTGACTTTATATATTATTTTTGTATTTGATCTCTGCTTCTGGCATTGGGCGAGGAAGAGGGGGGAGGAAGTATAAGCACTATCTCAAACTTCAAGCCTTTTTCTACTGCTGTTTTCAGAGCTTTGTATGGGTTTTGGAATTTTTTGTGTTTCCAAGTTGGTGTGATCCACAGAGAAGGATTGGAAACTGCTCTCTTGCCATGGGTTCCATGACAGGGGAAAGATAAATTGACTGAAGAAAATAAATATTCAGCTTTCTGAGCATCTTGATTTATTAAGAAATGCATGCCTATCACCCAACAAATCAGGACTATACCCCTTCTTCAACCTAGGGCTGGACCCAAATACACAGTAAGACAGAGTTTTATATATTCAAAAGCAATTAATTAAATGGAAACAATGAAGCATTAGGTAATCTGATTTCTAAATGGATGAAAGATTAAGGACTTTCCAAACTGGGAAAGAGTCAGTGAACACGTTCAACTCATTGAACTTAGATAAAGAGGTGTTACATTCCAAAAAAGTGTCTTTAAACACTCAAAGCATCAATGAAGCAACAATTTGGTGATCAGTTTGTAGATAAGACACTGATAGAAATGTATAATTATAAAAAAGCTCCTTGCATCAATTTTTGGGTCTAATTGGGTTTCTAGTCATCATATACTAGGTCATTGTTTAAGGGTTTCTAAGGAGCAGGTAGAGGTTGCTTAGTTTTCCATCCATGTAGGGCTAGTTTCAAACAATGCAACAAGGTTTTTTCCCAATTCCCATGATTGAATAACATTTTCTCACAAGACAGAAATTGGACTAGACCCATAATTAAAAAGAAGCTAGCTCCAAAATTGAGTCACAATGTTGAGTCAGTGTCATTTATTTAATTCCCACAATTAACCACTTGTGTCCTAATCTTTTCAATTCCCTCAGCTCTGGCACTTACCAGGAAGGTCAGACTCAAGTGATTCTATTCCTCTGCCTCCCTTGGACTAGAATTGATACTGTTCCTCAGGTAACCTTATCCATTGGAATTAAAAGTGATACTGTACCTCAGTGTTCCTGATCCCTTGAAACCAATAAAAAGCTCTCCTCTGCCCTTGAACAGTGACTTGGAAGTCAGTATCAGCAATGGAGTTGTCAAGCAGCATGTCATCCTGCATCCAGTGCTAGCACAGTGGCTTTCTGTAATCTGTTTCTGAATAGCTTCTCAATCCCCTTACCATCTTAGGGTTGAATGACTGTAAAGCTACTGTTGCTATTATTGCCACCATCAAGTCCCACCACCGATTTTGCATCCACTTGAGTTCTGACCCAGTCTCCATTCTCATATCACAGATCTTTAATCCATTCTTACCTTCTAAATTGTCATGGCTTGGAAGAATGTATAATTGAAACCTTTTCTTCATTGAGTCCCTCCAGAATTCAAATTGAGGAATTATTTTAAAATTGTTTGTGGGTAGGGGGTGGTATTGGGAGAATTCATCTTTAATACTTCTTGTATTCTGTTATATTGTCTCCACCCTATATGGGTCTAATAATAATAATAATAATACTTTATGGATGGAAGAAGATTTCCGGGAGACATTGTTTAATAAACCATAAATTGCCATAACTCCTCCATATTTGCCTCCAAACAAAACCACAATAGAAGTTCTGGAATAGCAGAACCAGCAAAAAGATGGGGTAAACAATCTTTTAGCCTAACTAAGAAATTTGGAAGATCTGCAAAAAAGGTATGTCTTACTCAGATAAAAGGGGAATGCAGTACAGATCAGGAAGCATCCTAGCAAGCCAGTAGCAAGCCCCACTGCAGCAAACCAGAAGAAGTTCTTGAACCCCAGTGTGGTAGAGCAAGCCAACACCAACACAAAGAACCCACACATACCTTAGTATATTCAGGGTAATGAGCATATTCTAGTTCTGAGAACAGTCATGTGCTTCAGCATAGCCCTGCAAAAATGGGCAACCTCCAGAGTCTAGACCTCTAAGTTCATCAGTGTAGCCCTGGGGAAATACACAAATACTCCCACCAGCCACAGCACACACCAGATACCATTACTCCAACTTTGGCTCAGCACCAGGTAACCTGAGAAACCTCTATGGCCTCTGAAAACACAAGCCACCACAGCCCTCTTAACAGCACCAAACACTAGGGTCCTCCGTGGGTATAAGGACAACATCAATGTAGCACCAGGTAAAAAGGCAGGGCATGTAGATTCTGTCACAAGAAGCCTGAGACAGTGCCCTCTATTAAGGGCTAAAATTCTAGCTAGTCTGTCTAAAATATCTAATGAGTGGTTGCCAATAAATTATAAGCTTCAGCAAGAGTTAGACTTTTAAGCATTTATTAAGGAGAATAATAATTTGGTAAAGAGAGAGAGAAAGGCCTAGATTCCTATCTATTAAAGGGAGAGCACATTTCTAGCTCCGCTCTCCACCAGCGTCCAGAGGAAAGAGCGCGAGACTGAGCGCCAGTCTCTTCCTTCCTCCTCCCACTAGTCCGCGTCACTTCCTGACTCCTGAAGAAAAGACTCCTGGTCTTGCCCTCAAAGACCTTCCCTTCATGGGCAGAACTCTTCTACAGTAAGTATCCAGCAGGTGGCGTTATTCCAATCGTTACAGTCCCCCCTGTTGTTCCTCAAGAAACAAAATGTTTCCTTGACGGAACAGTAAAAAGAATATAATAACTATTGCTAACTAATAATATGTGAACAACAATATAGAAAA
Source organism: Dromiciops gliroides (assembly GCF_019393635.1). Classification (NCBI taxonomy): domain Eukaryota; kingdom Metazoa; phylum Chordata; class Mammalia; order Microbiotheria; family Microbiotheriidae; genus Dromiciops; species Dromiciops gliroides. The sequence goes on from NC_057863.1 coordinate 164,784,051, forward strand.
GGAAGAGAGGAAAGTTTTGTTCAGAGGGGCGATTTTTTTTTTTTTTTGTCCTCATGAACCGACGCTTTGACATTAGTCTTGCAAAGGGAGGGCCTCTGCAGAGAATACATGTTACAGATGGTGTATATTATAACAGAAAGAGAAAAACAACAACAAAAACAACAAATCAAAACTGTTCATTTAAAGTCTCTGAAAGTCTTTTCTCAGATGTCCTCTAGGTGTAGTCGTGGAATGGAAGTCTTTTCAGGGGTTGAGGTATGGATGCTGGTAATCAGCCAGGAAAACTTCCTACAAAATTGAGCTTAACACAACTTTAAAATAGCTTTGTCAATAATCAAATCAAACAATGAAAGTTCTCAAAAACATGTCTAAGGGAATTCAGAATCTTAGTTGTTACACATGAAACATATAATAAAACAAAAATTGAACCATTCTTTAAAATTATAATATTACTATAGTCCCCCCTTATGGAGGGTATTTGAGAAGACAATTGCTGCGATATTAATTTTTAAAAATAATTTTTATCTGTTTCATCACTTTTTGCATCATCTGCCTAATTATCCTCATGCCATTATGAGAAATTTTAAAATCTAATATAATTAGTAACAGATGTCAAGGCCAAATTCAACACTGTTATTTATCATGACACCTGAGATAATTATGGGGGTTACCATAAAAGAACAGAGAAATGATGGGATATGAGCATTCCCACACTTGAGCAATATGTACTGCCCATACAGTATGCCAGGCTTAAAATAGGTGGATGGAATATACGTCCATGCCACCGAACATATTGGAGGAAACTGAGTCAGACTTAATCAGATGCATGGGATTGAGATGGTCCATGGCATCAGGCATATAGGAGGGAGCATAGAAGCCAGGTGTAGAAGTGAGATGGGTGGGATCAATACTTCCAGCCATCTGTACAATATTGTGGGGAAAAATAAAATAAAATATTAAACCAAGAGAATCCAACCTCAACATTTGTCAAAAGCCGTTCCCTTGGCCATACCTTGACTTCATGCATGTCTCCCCTCATGTGACAGTTCAGTGTCTGCTCTTGCATGTATTCCTCTTGTGATTGGATGGCATCTTGGCCAACTGGCATCTGATAACTCAGAATAAAGGCAATTAATGTCTTAAATGATAAGTTCCCATAATCCAAGTCTCATATGGATTTAAAAATTGAGGATAATAAATGATTGCAAAAAATGTGAATACATCTTGACTCAGAATATAATATATAATTATGCAACAATTTCAAATAATACCTTTTTTTTACTTAGCATACAATTACTTTTTTGAAAAATCTGAACATATTTAAATACAAGTTAAAGCACAACACAATCTCAAAGACAACTTTTACAAATGTTCCCCTCTTTTTTTTCTTTTTTTTGGAATATGCTTATCAAAAATAATACTTCTAGAATCAATTTACACTTGCCATGGCAACCAATTTGCCAGGGAAATGCTTTGAAGAGTTTGATCAAATAATCAGTTGAGAAAAAAAAAATAACAAAAACAAATAACTCAGAATATGGGAGCACAATACTCCTAGAATTAACATTGTATAATAAAATCAAAACCATCTTGCAATGTTTCAAAATTAGATAGACAAATGAATAGAAGAAAATACACATGGAACAATAAAAGACAATGAAATTCAAACTAAGGAAATCTAAATGAATATGAACTTAATATTAACAAGAGTATTATAAAATATAAACCTGATCACATGACTATAAAAAGCTTTTACAAATATTCTCCTTGTTTTAAAAACTAAGTATAAAACACAATCTCAAAAGCAGGAAAATCTCTACAAAAATAAACCCATACCATTAATTTCAAAATGTATATGTAATAGCATAGAAATCCTATGTAACCTCTGAACTGACATTAATACTCTGAATGAATTCAGAACACTTTTGATTCCGATATCTAAAATCCCCAATACTCATATCAATACCTTGCTGCTTACTTCTACATTTCTGTAAAATATATACCCTTCCATGGCAAAAGAAGCAGAGTCTTGAACTATGTTGATTGTCATTCTTATTCAGCTTAAGTTTTTCTTCTTTAACCCCTCTATATTGTCTGTCGGGCTTTTCACCATACAAATGCTTTATAAGATTACTAATTAAAGACAAAAGCAGGTTAGCAAAATTATGAACAAAACGAGCATATCTGGAATTTAAAGGGTTTTCTAAGATTGTCTCAAAAGCACAGCCAGGCTGGGGAAGGGCTGAGCCTGAAGCTGCAAATGCAGGTAGAAAAAGTTGAGCATGCGCATCAGATCTCTGGACTTCCCAGGCAGGGGAAGCTATGGGCTTGGCCATGGGAGGAGTAGAGGGTGGGGTTTGGAGAGGAGGGGAGGGGAGGGACCAGTGCAATTAGAATCAGACTTGATTTTGAACTCAGGCCTGGATTCCTCTTCCCCCACTTTGCCTCCAGGTGCTAGGGGATTAAAAGCTTCCAGAGGGTGGGTCATTGCCTCCAGGCATGCAAAATTAGAGCAACAATTAGTGTTAGAACTGGGAAAAGCTGCGGGAATCTCTTCAGGTTTCTCTGAAAAAGCATGGTTGGGAGAGGGAGAGATATTTCCTTGTGTGAGTAAGTTGCTGGCTCTTTTAACAAAAATAAAAAGAAAAATAGAAAATCCACAAAAACAAAGCATTAACATGATCTTATCTCCCATTTGTCTGGTTAAACAGACCAAAATCAAAAATAGGATAATTAGGGAGTTTAAAAGGTCCATTCGAAAAAATTCAAAGGAAAAATACAGCCAGTACGCCAGTACTTAGCAGTTAAAGGGAGAGGGAGGGGAAATTTCTTACCCAACCAGAAGATCAGAAGAAGACTGAAGGTTAGCTTTCCTCTTCGTGGTCAGCCATCTGTTAAGGGCTAAAATTCTAGCTAGTCTGTCTAAAATATCTAATGAGTGGTTGCCAATAAATTATAAGCTTCAGCAAGAGTTAGACTTTTAAGCATTTATTAAGGAGAATAATAATTTGGTAAAGAGAGAGAGAAAGGCCTAGATTCCTATCTATTAAAGGGAGAGCACATTTCTAGCTCCGCTCTCCACCAGCGTCCAGAGGAAAGAGCGCGAGACTGAGCGCCAGTCTCTTCCTTCCTCCTCCCACTAGTCCGCGTCACTTCCTGACTCCTGAAGAAAAGACTCCTGGTCTTGCCCTCAAAGACCTTCCCTTCATGGGCAGAACTCTTCTACAGTAAGTATCCAGCAGGTGGCGTTATTCCAATCGTTACACCTCTTTACCTGTGGAGCTGAACACAAATTAAAAAGAAAGGGAAAAAAGGACAAAACAAAACAAGAAGAAAAAATGAATCTGATCATTAAAACTTATTTTGGTGGCGGAGAAGAACAAGACATAAACTCGGAAAAGGACAACAATGTCAAAACACCTACAGGTAAAACCCTAAAGAAAAACAGGAATTGGTCTCAAGCCCAGGAAGAACAAATGTGAACAATCTCAAAAGGTATCTTAAAAATCAAGTAAGAGAGGTAAAAGGAAAAAAATTGAAACAGAAATGAGAGTGATGAAAGAAAATTATTGAAAAAAGAATCAATAGCTAGGAAAAAGAAAACAGCTATTTAAAAAGCAGAATTGACCATATGGAAGGGGAAGTAAAAATATGAGGAATACAGCTACTCCAAATTTAGAACTGGGCAAGTGTAAGCTAAGGTCTCTATGAGACATCAAGAACCAATCAGAACAAAGAATGAAAAAAATAGAAGATGTAAAATGTTTCACTGGAAAATATGACTAAACTGGAAGGTAGATCCAGGAGAGACAATGTGAGAATCATTGGGAATACCTGAAAGTTATAATATAGTTTTCAAGACATTATCCAGGAAAACTGCCCAGATTTCCTGGAACCAGTGGGCAAAATAGGCAGTGAAAGAATCCACTAATCACATCAGGAAAGAGATGATAACTAAAAACTCTAATGCACATTATAGCTAAATTATAGAACTATCAGGTTAAAGGAAAATATAGTGCAAATAACCAGAAAGAAACAATTCAAGTACTGGAGTGCCAAAATCTATAGTATATAGGACTTAGCAGCTGCAACATTAAAAGATCAGTGGTGATAAAATATGATATTTTGGAATGTAAAGGAGCTAGGACCACAACCAAGAATCACTAGTCAATGAAATTAAGCATAACATTTCAAGGGGTAAAATGGTCATTCAATGGAATAGAAGGATTTCAAGCCTTCATAAGAAGAAGGCCAGTATTGAAAGAAAAACAAAAAAGTGATCTCCAATATTAAGATCCAAGAGAAACCTAAGAAAGGTAAAAAGAGAAAACATAGGAGATTCATTTAAGATTACATGAGATGATACTTGTACTTCTTAAAAATTCAGCTAGAAGGAATATACATAAAGGATTATGGGTAAAAGATATATTTGAGATAATGACAAAAATAGATGAGTAAGTGGAGTACATTGGGAGCAGAAGGAGGGGGGAGGTAGAATATGGTAAAATATGAAATGGTGAGGAAAACCTATTAGAGTACAGGAAAAGATAGTAGGGTGGGAGATGGGTATTGCTTAAACCTTACTTTCCTCAGTATTGGCTCAAAGAGGATATACACAATCAGTTGAATATAAGACTCAATCTTAACTGACAGGAAAGTAGGAGGGAATGAGATTAAGTAAAGGGGACTGATACAAGAGAGGGTAGATCAGGAGAGACAGTAGACAGAAGCAAAGCACTGTCAAGGAGGGAAAGAATGAAAGGAGAGGACAAACAGGAAAAAAAGAGTGGAGGAAAATACATAGTTAGTAATCATAACTGTGGGTGTGAATGGGATTAGCTCTCCCACAAAATGGAAACAGATATCAGCGTGGATCAAAAATCAGAATCCTACAATCTGTTTACAAAAAATAAATTTGATGCAGAAAGACACACCCTGAGTAAACTTAGGGGTCTGGAGTAGAATCTGTCATGCTTCAGCCAAAATAAAAAACAAACAAACAAAAACAGGAGTATCAATCCTGATCTCAGAAAAAGCAAAACCAAGAATACATCTAATTAAGGAAACTTCATCTTGCTAAAAGTTCCCATTGATGATGAAGTAATATCAATACCATAGTTATATGAATTAAGTTGTAGAGCATCTGAATTTTTAAAAGAGAAGATGATGGGGTAGCTAGGTGGCACTGTAGATAAAGTACTTGCCCTAGATTAAGGAGGACCTGAGTTCAAATCCAGCCTTAGACACTTGAAAGTCACTAGCTATGTGATTCTGTGCAAGTCACTTTACCCTTATTGCCCTGTAAGAGAGAGAGAGAGAGAGAGAGAGAGAGAGAGAGAGAGAGAGAGAGAGAGAGAGAATGAAGAAATTGAGTTGTAGGTTTATGACCAAACAAGAGATAGAGAGCATTACAAAACATAAAAAGATAATTTTAACAAAACCAATGCAACTAATAGTAAAAGGAAAACAGAAGCCTGAGAAAGAATATTTACAGCAAATATCTTCAAAAAGTGGTCTCATGTCTTAAATAAAGAGAATAGAGTCAATTTTTTACTAATACAAACCATTCTCCAATTGATAAAAGGTCAAAGACATGAACAGACAGTTTTCAGATGAAGAAATCAAAGCTATCCACAGGTTTTGAAGGCTATAAGAAGTTCTCTAAATCATTTTTGATTTGAAAAATGCCAATTAAAACAACTCTGTGATAGTACCACATACTTATCAAATTAGCTAATATGACAAAGAAAAAAAGAAAAATTTTGAATGTTGAAGAGGGTGTTGCAAAATGGAGACCCAAATGCATTGTTGATAGAGTTGTGAACTGATGCAAGCATTCTGGAAAGCAATTTGGAACTATGTCTGAAGGTTTATAGCCTTTGATCTAGCAATACCACTACAATGTCTGTATCCCAAAGAGTTCATAAAAAGGCAAAAAGGATATACATGTGCAAAAATATATATAGCAGCCATTTTTGGAAATTCAGGGGATGACCACCAATTGGAGCATGGCTGAACAAGCTATGGTATATAAATATAATGCAAAACTTTTTTTGTTTCAGTAAGAAATGATGAACATACAGATTTCAGAAAAATCTGGAAAGACTTGTAGTAACTGATGTAAAGTAAAATGAACAGAACCAATAAAATATTGTACACAGTAGAAACAACATTGTGTGATGTATGACTCAGCTCATCTCAGCAACACAACAATCCAAGAGTAAAAAGGGCTCACAACGGAAAATGCTACCCACATACACATAAAAGACTAATAGACACAATGCCGATTGAAGCACAATTTTCAATTAATTTATCATTTTTTTGTTTTTTATTTCTTTTTGATCTGTTTATTTTTTCAGGATTGTGACTAATATGTAAATGTATTTACATAATAGATAGATAGATGATAGATAGATAGATAGATAGATAGAGTGCTGTTTAAAATCTAAATGGGGGTTGCCTTAAATTAGAAGCTTTAGCACCAGTCTTTGGGCATTGAGCATTTATTAAAGCATACCAGTATTTATGTGAAGTTCAAAAAATTAAGAAAAGGCCTTTCTAGCCTAGAGTTCCAGCCTGGTCAGGTTCTTCCTCAAGTCCTCCACCATGAGCCTGTTTCAGCCATGGACTGCCCAGCAAACTGAGTGTGGACACTTTTTATAGGTCTGAAGCATAGGCAGTCCTTACACACTGCTTCAAGTTGATTGATTAGCATCATCCAAATCCATTGGTTCACTGGATTTGAAGGTGGTCTCCAGTGAGTTTAAAGTGCTTAGCTTCTGAAAACAATACCTCCTTAAGGGTCAGCCAGGTGTGGTTACAATCTAATTAACTTGAAATAAAGTCAATCACTCTCAAATAAATCAGTTTAGATTAATCTCCAGGGGAGCCTTTGAGTATCTGCCAAATCCCATTATTTTCTCACAAGATAGATAGATAGATAGATAGATAGATAGATAGATAGATAGATAGATAGATAGATAGATAGATAGATAGATAGATGTATATCCTATATAAAATTGCCTACCATTTTAGGAAGGGGGAACAGAAGAAAGTGTGAAAGGGGGGAAAATGTGGAACTCAAAATCTTGTAAAAATGAATGCAAAAAATGTCTTGACATGAAATGGAAAAAATAAAATACTATCAAAGAGAAAAAAATAATATTTATGCTCCCAAACTGAAGAATGTTTACTACAGATGTAATTTCTTAGGACATCGTTATTTGAGCTTTCTTTGGATGATAAATTAAATAAATAAGAATAATTCTAAACTTTTAAGAAAATATGTATACTAAAGCCTATGATATAAATCATTCCACACACAGGGGTAGAATGCACATTTTATTTGACTTTAATACCTTTTGTTTCCTTGAATACTTACAGAATGTTGACAGTGTTATATAGATATTCAACTTAGATGCAGAATTCATTTCGTCAGTGCACATGAATTTTGCAATATATGTCAGGAGCAAATTGTTGTAATGAAGAAAATTCTGCACATCTCTGAATAAAAAAAATAAAATTTGTTGTTTAAATCTGTTTTCAAATGGCATATTCTACATTCTGGATCATAATCTTACATGATGCTATGATTCATTTTTATTGAAGCAAAAATTAAAAAAAAACTGTTTTGCAAATGAAAGTCCCTATTGAAAATATTAATGCCTTAAAATAAACTATTCCTTCTTTTTCTCTGACTTCTTACATGATGCTCTTCCAAACCATGGTTTCCTACTTCCCTGGCTTCTGGTCTTCTCATTCTAAGCTGAAGGACTAAGGCTTCGGAATACAAAAGACTTGACAAAAAATCTAGCTGTTTAATAAGTTCTCAATTGGAGTCTGGTTTGTGAACACTGACTTAAAATATCTCACAAGAGAAGGTACTTTAAGACATTAAAGAAAAAAATCAACTTGTGTCAAAGAACTGTGTGAAAAATAAGTTAAATATATGCCGGCCTCAGGGAAAATTAAGATCTTAATTATTTAATTTGACTTAAGTTGAACACCTAACTGATAGACAAATTCTGGGATGTTAATGGGAGAATAGTCCATTACAGGGACGAACATATTTCACTAATCAGAAACAGATAATAGAAAATATAGGAAGATATAAAGGTATAATTTTCAGGGACTATGACTGTGAATAGAAAAAGAGACAGAGAACTAATGGAAATCCAGGCAAAAAATAATTAAGATATCTATTCCCAAGATAACTAAAGTTGAGTTTAAAATGTTTCTTTTAATAGTTGAGAGAAGCCAAATAAAAGTGAATCTTCTTTTCTAGGTACCAGGAATTTATTAATAGATCAAAATATATTAAGGTAAATAAAAAAGACAAAAACAGAATTTATGGCTTTAGTATAAACAGGGACTGGAAATATTTGGAGGTTATTAAAAAGCCATTACATCTTTGTTCTTGCTGATTTTGTTTTTATTTTTTTGCATATTTTGTATTCCATAGAATTTCAGATTTGACTGGAATTCCCAAATCACTTAGATTAACTCATACTGCCTATGGATACTATCTACAACTTTCCTCATAAATGATTATTCAGCTTCCACCTGAAGACTTCCAGTAAGGGAAAGAACATGACATCCTAAGTCTGGTGATTTTGCTTCTGGAGAGTTTCAATTGTTAGACAGTTGTTATTTTTCTCTCCTTTTATAGGGTAGGAACTTTCCCTGCTGCATGTTCTAGACAACCCTGGTGCTGTCCACTATTTTCAAATAGAAGAAATCTATATTACAGGATTGACGACATTTGATAATAACTTTCATTTTCTGTTTTTCACTAAAGTGTCTTCATCTTCTTAATATGTAATGCCATTTTAATGCCCATTGTTTTTAAATAAAGTTATGTAACCTTTCAAAGTCACATTCAAATTTTAGGTCCCAGCCAATCAAGTTAAATCTGTGAGTTAAAATTAGGCTAATTCATTGTCTATGCCAGCATTTGGGGGTTAGAGTTGATAGGGAAGAGAGGTAAAGGAAAAGTAAAGGAATTCCATTTAGAGAATCTTTCTGTTATATTAGGGATATTAATTGTGAAGGCTTAACATGAACCCTGAAAGAAAAGCCATTTGCTCCTTGTTGTTTATATTGGTTGTTTAGCAGACCAGCTAATATAAAGTATTTTATTCTATCTTAGAAATTTAATGGATGTCAAAGAATTGTGTACATATCCTAAAATGGAAGCATCATGATGATCAGTTTTATTAGAAATCAGCAAAGTGACTGGACCTCATTTTTTTTGTAATTGCCTTTATTCTTTAGTTAGACAACATCTCATATACAAATATTAGCATGTTATTTGAGGGATTCAGTTGTATTCAAATAGGCCATATTTCTGCATGATGTCAAGCCTCCCATGGAAGAAGATAAATTAAATTCCATCAAGAATCCATCTCTTAATATTGAGGTAAGGAAGCTTATTAGATGTCCTGCTTGCTAATAAAAGTGAAGAAGCATTGTTGCATCTAGTACCAGCTTCATGTAACATATAGAAATTATTCCAGGTAAAAATTCTGGGTCCATATTATCCAAAATTCAATGTTTCTTTCTATACTATAATTTTAATAAGATCTCTAAATTGTATTTAGATTTGTTCTCTTTGGTATAAAGATTTGAAGAATATTGATATGAAATAAATTCATGTTTTTGTAAAAACATTTTCAGAATCTATTGAACAGACTTATTAACACTATACCTGAACAACATCTTTCTGAAATCTAATAATTTAACCTTTGTAGGATTCAAAGAAAAGTCTAGAGAGCTGGAGACAAGATGGTAGAGGAAATGCAGTGACTTGCCTGAGCTCTCCCCAAGAGCCCTCCAAAACCTTCAAATAATGCTATAAGACAATTCCTGGAGCAGCAGAACCCACAAAAAGACAGGGAGAAATAATTTTCCAGCCAAAGACAACTTAGAAGTTTGGCAGGAAAGGTCTGTTGGACCCGGGTGAGAGTGAAACTCAGCCCAGCACAGACTCAGACCCCTCACAGACCCAGCCACAGTCACAGAAAACCAGGAGTAGGCCTTGGGAACCTCTGTATCAACAGCAACAGTGATTGGTTCTGGAACTCAGTCCACAGACAGTAAGAAGTTCAAAAACTGTCTAGAAGGAGATTATAAGGATCTCTTTGCTAGCAATGAGGCAGGATTCTGTTCTTTTGCCCATACTCAAATAGAGGTCACAGATATGGGTAGCAGTCCCAGGTTGGGGAGGAGGGGAAGCAGCCTGAAGCTTGCCACCACAGTGCAGGGGGACTTTATTCATTGTTACAGAGCACAAAAGGACTACAGTTGTTTGCAGACCACAGAAAGGGCCAGAAGATTGTAAACATACTTTCCTTTAATCATACCACCTTGGAAGAACTAAAAATTCCTGGAAGTATTTCTGAAAATAGATACACAAACTCCCTGAAGCTCAGAACCATGCACACTCCACCCTGGAAGCAGTGCCCCATTTTAATGAAGAATTAAAACTCAAGAAAGAGTCTGGGAAAATGAGCAAACAGAAAATAAAATTCTTACCCTAGAAAGTTTCTATGGTGACAAGGTAGATCAAAGTATATCCTCAGAAGAAAATAACACAGTAAAAGCTCCTACATCTGAAACTTCCAAGAAAAAAAAAATGAATTGATATCAAGCAATAGAAATGCTCAAAAAGGACTTGGAAAATAAAGTAAGATAGGTAAAGGAAAAAGGGAAAGAGAAATAAGAGTTATGCAAGAAAATCATGAAAAAATAAGTAAATAGCTTAATAAAGGAGACACACAAACTGAGGAAAATAACACCTTAAAAACAGACTAGCCAAATAGTAAAAGGGGTACAAAAAGCCAATGAGGAAAAGAATGTCTTGAAAAGCCAAATTGGCCAAATGGAAAAGGAGGTACAAAAGCTCTCTGAAGAAAATAACTTCTTAAAAATTGGGATTGAGGGGGCAGGTAGGATAAATCACTGGCTCTGGATTCAGGAGAACCCGATTTCAAAGCTGGCCTCAAACACTTAACACTTACTAGCTGTGTGACCCTGGGCAAGTCACTTAACCCTCACTGCCCTGCAAATAAATAAACAAAAACAAAACAAAACAAAATTAGGATTGAGCAAATGGAAGCTAATGACTTTATGAGAAATCAAGAAAAAATAAAGCAAAATGAAAAGAATGAAAAAAAAGAAGGTGATGTGAAATATCACATTGGAGAAACAACTGACTTGGAAATTAGATTTATGAGAGATAATTTGAAAAATATCATACTATGGGGCAGCTAGGTTGTGGGGTGGATAAAGCACCAGCCCTGGATTCAGGAGGACCTGAGTTCAAATCACTTAACCGTCATTGTCCAACCCCCCCCCCCCAAAAAAGGGGGAAAAATTATCAGACTACATGAAATCCATGATCAAAAAGAGCCTAGACATCACCTTCCAAGAAATTATCAAGGAAAATCACCCTGATATTCTTGAACCAGAAGGTAAAAAAGAATCCCCCAATCACTCCTAAAAGAGATCCCAAAATAAAAACTCCCAGGAATATTTTGGCCACATTTCAGATATCTCAGATCAAGGGGGAAATGTTGCAATCATCCAGAAAGAAACAATTCAAGTGTAACGATTGGAATAACGCCACCTGCTGGATACTAACTGTAGAAGAGTTCTGCCCATGAAGCGAAGGTCTTTGAGGGCAAGACCAGGAGTCTTTTCTTTGGCGTCACTTCCTGACGCGGGCTAGTGGGAGGAGGAAGGAAGAGACTGGCGCTCAGTCTCACTCTCTTTCCTGGGGACGCTGGCGGAGAAGGGAGCTAAAAATGTGCTCTCCCTTTAATAGATAGAAATCTAGGCCTTTCTCTCTCTCTTTACCAAATTCTTATTCTCCTTAATAAATGCTTAAAAGCCTAACTCTTGCTAAAGCTTATAATTTATTGGCGACCACTCATTAGATATTTTAGACAGACTAGCTAGAATTTTAGCCCTTAACAGATGGCTGACCACGAAGAGGAAAGCTAAACCTCAGTCTTCTTCTGATCTTCTGGTTGGGTAAGAAATTTCCCCTCCCTCTCCCTTTAACTGCTAAGTACTGGTGTACTGGCTGTGTTTTCCTTTAAAATTTTTCGAATGGACCTTTTAAACTCCCTAATTACCCTATTTTTGATTTTAGTCTGTTTAAACAGACAAATGGGAGATAAGATCATGTTAATGCTTTCTTTTTGTGGATTTTCTATTTTTCTTTTTATTTTTGTTAAAAGAGCCAGCAACTTACTCACACAAGGAAATATCTCTCCCTCTCCCAACCATGCTTTTCAGAGAAACCTGAAGAGATTCCTGCAGCTTTTCCCAGTTCTAACACTAATTGTTGCTCTAATTTTGCATGCCTGGAGGCAATGACCCACCCTCTAGAAGCTTTTAATCCCCTAGCACCTGGAGGCAAAGTGGGGGAAGAGGAATCCAGGCCTGAGTTCAAAATCAAGTCTGATTCAAATTGCGCTGGTCCCTCCCCCCCTCTCCAGACTCCACCCTCTACTCCTCCCATGGCCAAGCCCATTGCTTCCCCTGCCTGGGAAGTCCAGAGATCTAATGCTCATGCGCAACTTTCTCTAACTACATTTGCAGCTTCAGGCTCAGCCCTTCCCCAGCCTGGCTGTGCTTCTGAGACAACTTTAGAAAACCCTTTAAATTCCAGATATGCTCGATTTGTTCATAATTTTGCTAACCTGCTTTTGTCTTTAATTAGTAATCTTATAAAGCGTTTGTATGGTGAAAAGCCCGACAGACAATATAGAGGGGTTAAAGAAGAAAAACTTAAGCTGAATAAGAATGACAATCATCACCATAGTTCAAGACTCCGCTTCTTTTGCCATGGAAGGGTACATATTTTACAGAAATGTAGAAGTAAGCAGCAAGGTATTGATATGAGTATTGGGGATTTTAGATATCGGAATCAAAAGTGTTCTGAATTCACTCAGAGTATTAATGTAAGTTCAGAGGTTACATAGGATTTCTATGCTATTATATATACATTTTGAAATTAATGGTATGGGTTTATTTTCATAGAGATTTTCAGGCTTTTGAGATTGTGTCTTATACTTAGTTTTTAAAACAAGGAGAATATTTGTAAAAGCTTTTTATAGTTGTGATCAAGTTTATATTTTATAAGACTCATTAATATTAAGTTCATATTCATTTAGATTTCCCTAGTTTGAATTTCATTGTCTTTTATTGTTCCATGTGTATTTTCTTCTATTCATTTATCTAATTTTGAAAAAAATTGCAAGATGGTTTTGATTTCATAATACAATGTTAATTCTAGGAGTATTGTGCTCCCATATTCTGAGTTGTTTGTTTTTGTTATTTTTTCTCAACTGATTATTTGATCAAACTCTTTAAAGCATTTCCCTGGCAAATTGGTTGCCATGGCAAGTGTAAATTGATTCTAGAAGCATTATTTTTGATAAGCATATTCCAAAACAAAAAAAAGAGGGGAACATTTGTAAAAGTTTTCTTTTTTTTCAAAAAAAAGTTTTCTTTGAGATTCTGTTGTGCTTTAACTTATATTTAAATATGTTCAGATTTTTCACAAAAGTAATTGTATACTAAGTAAAAAAAGGTATTATTTGAAATTGTTGCATAATTATATATTATATTCTGAGTCAAGATGTATTCACATTTTTTGCAATCATTTATTATCCTCAATTTTTAAATCCATATGAGACTTGGATTATGGGAACTTATCATTTAAGACACTAATTGCCTTTATTCTGAGTTATCAGATGCCAGTTGGCCAAGATACCATCCAATCACAAGAGGAATACATGCAAGAGCAGACACTGAACTGTCACATGAGGGGAGACATGCATGAAGTCAAGGTATGGCCGAGGGAACGGCTTTTGACTAATGTTGTGGTTGGATTCTCTTGGTTTAATATTTTATTTTATTTTTCCCCACAATATTGTACAGATGGCTGGAAGTATTGATCCCACCCATCTCACTTCTACACCTGGCTTCTATGCTCCCTCCTATATGCCTGATGCCATGGACATCTCAATCCCATGCATCTGATTAAGTCTGACTCAGTTTTTCCAATATGTTCGGTGGCATGGACATATATTCCATCTACCTATTTTAAGCCTGGCATACTGTATGGGCAGTACATATTGCTCAAGTGTGGGAATGCTCACATCCCATCATTTCTCTGTTCTTTTATGGTAACCCCCATAATTATCTCAGGTGTCATGATAAATAACAGTGTTGAATTTGGCCTTGACACCTGTTACCAATTATATTAGATTTTCTAATTTCTCATAATGGCATGAGGATAATTAGGCAGATGATGCAAAAAGTGATGAAACAAAGATAAAAATTATTTTTATTAATTAATATTGCAGCAATTGTCTTCTCAATTACCCTCCATAAGGGGGGACTATAGTAATATTATAATTTTAAAGAATGTTTCAATTTTTGTTTTATTATATGTTTCATGTGTAACAACCAAGATTCTGAATTCCCTTATATATGTTTCTGAGAACTTTCATTGTTTGATTTGATTACTGACAAAGCTATTTTAAAGTTGTGTTAAGCTCAATTTTGTAGGAAATTTCCTGGCTGATTACCAGCATCCACACATCAACCCCTGAAAAGACTTCCATTCCACGACTACACCTAGAGGACATCTGAGAAAAGATTTTCAGAGACTTTAAATGAACAGTTTTGATTTGTTGTTTTTGTTGTTTTTTTCTCTTTCTGTTATAATATACACCATCTGTAACATGTATTCTCTGCAGAGGCCCTCCCTTTGCAAGACTAATGTCAAAGCGTCGGTTCATGAGGACAAAAAAAAAATCGCCCCTCTGGACAAAACTTTCCTCTCTTCCTTTTCTATATTGTTGTTCACATATTATTAGTTAGCAATAGTTATTATATTCTTTTTACTGTTCCGTCAAGGAAACATTTTGTTTCTTGAGGAACAACAGGGGGGACTGTAACGATTGGAATAACGCCACCTGCTGGATACTAACTGTAGAAGAGTTCTGCCCATGAAGCGAAGGTCTTTGAGGGCAAGACCAGGAGTCTTTTCTTTGGCGTCACTTCCTGACGCGGGCTAGTGGGAGGAGGAAGGAAGAGACTGGCGCTCAGTCTCACTCTCTTTCCTGGGGACGCTGGCGGAGAAGGGAGCTAAAAATGTGCTCTCCCTTTAATAGATAGAAATCTAGGCCTTTCTCTCTCTCTTTACCAAATTCTTGTTTTCCTTAATAAATGCTTAAAAGCCTAACTCTTGCTAAAGCTTATAATTTATTGGCGACCACTCATTAGATATTTTAGACAGACTAGCTAGAATTTTAGCCCTTAACACAAGTATTGTGGAGCTACAGTCAGGATAATGAAAGATTTATCAGCTTCTACCTTAAAGGATCAGAGGTTTTGGAATAATATATTCGAGAGGGCAAAGGAACTAGGATTATAAACAAGAATCACTTACTCAGCAAAACTGAGTTTAATCCTTCAGTGGAAAATGGGAATTAAATGAAAGAAAGGACTTATAGGCCTTCTTGATGAAAAGAACTAAACTAAATGGCAAATTTGACTTTCAAATAGACTCAAGAGAACTATAAAATTTAAACAGGTAAAAGAAACCATAAGAGATTTTACAACTTTAAACTGTTTGCATTCCTACATGGGAAGATCATACTTGTAACTCATAAGAACATTCTTATTATTAGGGCAGATGGATGGAACATATTTAGACAGAGGGCGCATGTGTGAGTTGAATATGAAGGGATAATATCTTTAAAAAATAAAAATTAAGGGGTGAAAGAGGAATGCACTGGGATAAAGGGAAAGGGAGAGATGGCACGGGGTAAAGTATCACAAATAAAAGAAACAAGAAAAAGGTTATAGAGTGAAGGGGAATATGGGGGAGGTGCTGGGGAATGACTGAACATCATTATCTTCAGAACTGTCTTAAAGAGGAAATAACATACACATTCAATTGGGTAAAGTAATCTATCTTACCCTTGTAATGAATGGAATGACACCACCTGCTGGAGATTTACTGTAGAAAAGCTCCGCCATGAGGTTAAGGTCTCTGAGGGCAAGACCATGCATCTTTTCTTTGGCATCAGGAAGTGATGTTTGCGCGTGGGAGGAATAAGGGGGAGGCTGGTGCTCTGACTCACTTTTTTTGTGTGGACTGTGGCAGAAAGCAGAGCTAGGAATGCTCTTTCTCTTTAATAGATAGATGAATCTAGGCCCTTCTCTTTCTCTTCACCAAATTCTTATTCTCTTTAATAAATGCTTAAAAGTCTAACTCTTGCTAAAGCTTATAATTTATTGGTGACCACTCATTAGATAAAAATATCTAATAATAATTATAGCTAGAATTTTAGTCCTTACACCCTGCAGGAAGTTATGAGGGGAAGAAGATAAGGGGGATGAGGTGATAGGAGGACAAATTTGGGGAGGGGGCAGCAAGAGTCAAAACACCTTTGAGGAGGGAAAGGGTGATAGGAGATATAGAATATAGTAAATGGCATGGGGAGGGAGTATAATGGAGGAAATTCAGTTAGAAATAGTAACTGTGAAATGATGAGAAGGATGCTCTTAGGAAGAAAAGAAACCTGAAAAGACTTACATGAGCTAATGCAAAGTGAAATATACTGTGTACAAAGTAAGAGAAATATTGTAAGATGATGTAATACTTAAAATCTAATGTGTGTGGTCACCTTTTTCTGCCCCCTGTGTGTGTGTATGTGTGTGTAGGGGTGGGAGGAAGCAGCTAGGATTTAATTATAAGTTAGAAGCTTCAGCAAAAGTGTAGGCATTAAGCATTTATTAAAGTATATTAGGGCTTAGTAAAGAGAGAGCATGTGGAGTTCAGAAAATTGAGAAAGAAAACCTTTCTACCCTAGGGTTCAGAATGGACTCCTTCTTTTTCCTTTAGCCACCAACCTGAGGTTCTGTAATGAAAGAGGCCAGAACCAGGGAGCCAGCCTCACTTCCTATATCCTGTCCCCCTCCCCTGGCAGGGGAGGTCCTTCAAGCTGAATGGTTGAGGGTGGTCTGGAGTTGATTTTGTAGTCTAAAGCATCTGAGAAAACTCCCTCTTGGGAGTCAAGCAGGTGTGGTTTTAATTTATTTTACTTTAAATAGGCTAATCAGCAAAGTCAATCTCTTAGTCTCACTTAATTCAATCAGTCTAAATTAATCTCCTTTTGTTGGGGCCTTTGGGTATTGACAAAAAGCCTATTATATCTTATGATAATTAGCTGTGAATCACTTGGCTATTCTAACCAATGCAATGATCCAAGACAACTCTGAAGGACTTATAAAAAATGAGTTGCATCTCCAGAGAAAGAAGTGATGGTGGCTGAATACAGATTTAAGCATATTTAAAAAAAATTTTTTTTCTTAAGTTTGTTTTGGTCTGTTTTCTTTTACATCCTGACTAATGTGGAAATGTTTTGCATGACTACACATGTATAACTTATATTGAATTGTTTGTATTCCTAGAGGTAAGGGGGGAGGAAGAGAATTTGAAACACAAAGTTTTAAAAATTGACATCAAAATTATTTTACATGTAATTTGGTAGGGAAATGAAATTCTAAATAAATGGGAAAAATAAAATAAAATAAAATAAAAAACAAAGAAAAACATAAATATGGTAAGTACAGTAGTTGCACAAATCTATTATCCACATGAAAGTTATATTGCCAAAGGCTTAGGAAGCCAAAGATAGCTATTGACCAAAGGAGATATTTTCATTTCTTTATTATTACACTGAGGATTTGAACAAATATAATCCTAGAAATCTGAAACTAGTAAGGGCAATGATATAAATGCAATATACATATATATACATATACATAAACATATAATATACATACATATATGCATGTATGCATATGTATCAGGTAAGCTAAAATAGATTGCTTTATGCTATAGTAATTTGGAGGGTGGAGGAGACAGGGAATCCTGAAAATGTACAAATTGAGTTTGTATAAATTAGGAAAAATTTCCTTGTACTAAGGGGATAGAAAATATGTCTTGAATTAGTATGTAAAATAGAGACAATCTAATTTGCCTATATTTGGAAATCTACTTTTGATTTTTTTTTTTACCTTTAAGGAATAGAACCATGTAATTTTAGTTTGTTTCATGTGTTTACTAACTCACATACATGCTCTTTCCACAAAGACCATGCATTTTGTGAATTTTTTTAATTGCAAAGGATTTAAATTGATGGAATATTTAGGATTTTTAAAAAATTAATGAAACCCTTGAAACATTTGGAGACATTTTTAGCATGCCACACAGGTAGAATGGGGAGTCATTGCTCTCCAATGGTTATTCTTCACATGAGATTTTACCTAATATTTATTCCTCTAATTAATATGATTAAAATGAAATTTTCTATCATGTACTAAATAAAAATATAATTTTCTACTGCATAAATTTGTAGTCAAAATCCAATAAGCAAAAAAATCATTAGCTTTCATATGGATTGGCTGTGATGGTTATGGCCCAGCACATCTTCCTGGCAGAGAGGGATACTTGGGGATTGATTCTTCAGATTTTCTTGGAACAAGGCCTAGCTGAAATAGGAAGGCAGACAAAAAAAGGGAAGATGGTATTATGTCTGAAATAAGGAGATTATTTCGGTCCATTTTATCTTCAGTATGTTTGCTATTGTTTGCACTCTTTAAAAATATAGAAATTAAAATAGCTTTCCTGTACACACAATTGTGTGTGTGTGTGTGTGTGTGTGTGTGTGTGTGTAAAAGGAAGATTGCCTCAACCCAAAATCTCTGCTGTCATTTTTCATTTCACGCCAAAAGGATATACAGATACTATATGCTTTGATACACTATAAGGGTAAATGGCATCCAGTAAGGCTTGATAAAGATTGGTTGTCTTGGGGAAGGTAAACTTTTAAAAGAGAAAGCAAAGATAACTGTCATCATATATTTGAATGTTTGAATAAAACATATTTAGAAAGAGAAGGCTGAACTGGAAGCATGAGGTACAAGCTATAAAGGGATAGCTTTAGGGAAAAATTTAATCTAATACAAAAGTTGCAATAATGCATACTGTACAAAGATGGTATTCGCTGCCTAAGAAGTCAGTGTGTTCCTTTCTAATTAAGGGCCTCAAGCAAAGGGTACATGGCCACTTCTCAGACATGTTGTCTAAGAGATTCATATTCAAGTTAGATTTGGAACAGATGGCCTCAGAAGTCACTTACAACTCAGAGATATTTTTGAAATATGCTACCATGAACAATAGTCACGTAAATTTAAAAAATTATATATTTTAAAGTTTATTTTGTTATATCTATCTCAATTACATGTAAAAATAACTTTAAAAAATTGATTTCCAAATTCTATAACTCTCTCGTGCTCCACCACTACTTCTTGAGAAGGGAAGCAAATAATATAGATTATACATGTGAGGGTAGCTAAGTGGAACAGGTGGATAGAATGACAGGTCTCAAATTAGGAAGAAATGAGTTCAAATCCAGTCTGGACAGATCATTTAAATCTGTTTGTCTCAGTTTTCTCATATGTAAAATGAGTTGGAGAAGGAAATGACAAACCATTATAATAACTTTGCTAAGGAAACCACAAAAAGTGGTGATGAAGAGTCAAACATGACTGAAAAATAACTAAACAACAGCAATACATGATGCATGTGAATTCATGTAAAATATATTTCCATATTAACCATGCTACAAAAGAAAACACACACACAAGAAAAAAATAAAAAGCATGCTTTAATCTGCATTCAGACTTCATCAATTTTCTTGTTGGAAGACGAGAGCATTTTTCATCAAGGGGCCTTTGGAGTTTTCTCAGATCTTGATCATAGCAGCTAAGTCTTTCATAGTTTACCATCATTATAATATTGTTACTTTGCACAGTGTTCTCCTGATTCTGTTCAATTCAATTCACATGAGTTCCTATGTCTTCCCAACTTTTTCTGAAACCATCCTACTCATTGTATTCCATCAAAATCACACACCACACCTTATTCAGCCTTCCTCCAGTTGCTGAGATCCCCTCAATTTCAAATTCTTTGTCAATATAAAAAGAGTAGTTATATATTATTTTTGTACAAATAGGTCCTTTACTTTTTTTCTTTGATCTCTTTGTGATACAGATATACAAATAGTATTGCTAGATCAAAAGTTACGCAATGTTTTATAGCCCTTGCACATAATTTCAGGTTGTTTTCCAGAATGTTTGGATCAGTTCAAAACTGCATCAATGGTTTATTATTGCACCATTTTTTTTTTTGCATTCCTTTAAGATTTTTGATTTTCAACTTCTTTTATGTTAGCCAATCTGATAGGTGTCAAGTGACGTCTCAGAGTTGTTTTAATTTGCATTTCTCAAATAAATAGAGATTTCAAGCATTTTTTTATGTGCCAATTGATAGCTTTGAGTTCTACTTTGGAAAACAGCCTGTTTACAGTTTTTTGCCATTGATCAATCAGAGAATGGTTTGCATTTTATACATTTGTGTATACATATGTTTTAATAAATTTTGTATAAATTCCCTATGTACTAGGGAAATCAGAGCTTTATCAGAGAACCTTGTAAAACCCCCTCATCAAATTTCTTCTTTTCCTTCTAATTTTGGGTCCATTAGTTTACTTTGTCCAAAACCTTTTTTTTTATTTTCAGTTATCAAAATTATATAATTATTGTATCATGTGTAGGCATTAAAATTAGCCTCAGGCTCCCCAAGCAGAGCTCCCCTCCTCCTCCATTTCAACTTCAGTCGGGGGGCCCTATGAGCCAGGCTAAGCTGTGCAGAAGAAAAACTTGGGGCCCCGGGCATAGCACTGCACAGCCTGTTCTCACAGCAGAGAGGTGCACGAAAAACCTAAGGGAAACCAGAGTTTGCTTTGCCCAGCCCCCAGCTGCTGGTGCTCACAGCATGGGGCTCAGCAGCAGCCCTGGGAGGGGCCAGCCTGAGTTTCACCAGAGAGAGGAGGTTAATAAAAACAGACACAGGGAGATGTAAAGGGGGGGTCGACAAAGTGAAGGGGGCTTGGAGTTAGAAGAAAGGAGCATAGCAGTGAAGCAAGGGGCTTTTGAGTTAGAAGGAAGAGGACTAATGACTCACTCAGCATCAGTTCATTTAAGTCATTCCATGTTTCTCTGAAATCTGCCTACTCATCATTTCTTAGAACACAATAGAATTCTATTACATTTATATACCACAACTTGTTCAGCCATTCCC
The DNA here is from genome assembly GCF_019393635.1 of Dromiciops gliroides. NCBI lineage: Eukaryota > Metazoa > Chordata > Mammalia > Microbiotheria > Microbiotheriidae > Dromiciops > Dromiciops gliroides. Next base: position 164,805,286 of record NC_057863.1, read on the forward strand.
CAATTGATGGGCAGCCCCTCAATTTCCAATTCCTTGCCACCACAAAAAGAGCAGCTATAAATATTTTTGTACATGTGGGTCCTTTTCACTTTTTATGATCTCACTGGGGAAAAGACACAATAGTGGAATTGCTGGGTCAAAGGGCATACACAGCTTTAGAGCCCTTTGGGCATAATTGCAAATTGCTCCCCAGAATGGTTGGATCAGTTCACAGCTCCACCAACAGTGCATTAGTGTTCCAATTTTTCTACAGCTTCCCCAACATTTATTATTTTCCTTTTTTGTCATATTAGCCAATCTGATAGGTGTCAGGTGGTACCTCAGAGTTTCAATTTGCATTTCTCTAATCAATACTGTTTTAGAGCATTTTTTCATATGGCAATAGATAGCTTTGCTTTCTTCATCAGAAAACTGTCTTTTCATATACTTTGACCATTTCTCAATTGGGGAATGACTTGGATTTTTATAAATTTGATTTAATACCTGATATATTTTAGAAATGAGGCCTTTATCAGAAGTACCGGCTATAAAAATTCTTTCACAGCTTTTTGCCTCCCTTCTAATTTTGGATCCATTGCTTCTGTTTGCACAAAACCTTTTTCCTCCTTGCCTATTCTAATTCCTTTAATTCTTTTTTCCCACCTCTGATTGCTAAAGCTAACATATCTAGTACAATATTGAATAATAGAGGTGATAATGGGCATCCCTGTTTTACCCCTGATCTTATTGGGAAGGCCTCTAACATATCTTCATTACATAGAATGCTTGCTGATGGTTTTAGGTAGATACTGCTTATTATTTTAAGGAAAGCTCCACCTCTTCCTATGTTCTCTATTGTTTTTAATAATGAGTGTAGCATTTTGTGAAATGCTTTCTCTGTACCTATTGAAATAATCATATGCTTTTGGTTAGTTTTCTTATTGATGTGGTTTATATATTAATAGTTTTTCTAATGTCATTTCTATTATAATGGGTTAGCCTTAATATGAATAATTAACATTTCTATAGTTGTTAAGAAATGATTATTTTCTAAAGTGCTAAGCAAAAGTTTTCATAGAGTCCCTGGGTTTGTCTTGGCATTTACAATTCCAATATTTCATGTTGTCTCTAGTTATTTTAAGTGAAATATTTCTTTCTGTATCTTCCATCTGGGTTTTGTGGGTAATATGTAGAAATGCTTATGATTTATTTGAATATATTTCATATCCTTCAATTTTATTATAGCTTTTAATTTTTTCAACTAGCTTTTTTTAGTTGATTGTCTAGAGTTTTCTAAATATAACTAACTTGCATCTTCAAAGAGTTAAAATTCTAGTTTCTCTTTGTCTATTTTGATTTATTCATTTTCTTTTTCTTATCTTTCTAATATGTTATTGAATGACAGTGATAATAATGGGCATCCTCACTTCATTATTAGTCTCATTGGGAAGATTTCAACCCCCAATCACCCTGATACAGATCCAGTCCCAGGAAGGCCTCACCAGAGAAGGAGAACCCCCAGAGCCTCTGGATCAGCTGAAGCATCAGTGTCATCTGAAAGCAAGCTGCTGAGAGGGCTGAGCCCTTGGCAGGGGGAGACTACAAAGGTCTAAGCAGGTTCTGAGGCAGAACTTGGGTTTTTCACCCCTGCTGAGAACCAGGAGGTAGTCTTGAGTAGCAGTGGCACAGGTGGGGAGGGGCACAGGCTCATCAGAGCTGAAAACCACAACATACAAAGCTGGTTGATTAGCAAGTTGGTGGTCATCTCCAGACGAGGGCCCAGGCCAGGTGAATTAAGAACCTGATCCTCCTTAAATCATACCACCTGGGACTTCTGAGGCTTGGGATACTATACCCTAGAAACAGTGCCCCACTTTAAGGAATTAAAAGTCAATTAAAAGAAAGGAAAGATAAGCAGACAGAGAAAGGTGAGGACCATAGAAAGTTTCTTCAATGACAAGGAAGATTGAGGTGCACCCTCAGAAGAAGATGTCAATGTCAGGGCCCCTATATCTAAAGCTTCCAAGAAAGATATGAATTGGTCTCAAAAAGGACATTGAAGATAAAGTTAGAGAGGTAGAGGAAAAATGGAAAGAGAAATGAGGTGATGCAGGAAAGACATGAGAAAAAAAGTCTACAGCTTGAAAAGTCAAATTGGCCAAATGGAAAAAGAGGTACAAAACTCTCTGATGAAAATTATTGTCTAAGAATTAGGATTGAACAAATGGAATCAAATGACTTTATGAGAAACCAAGACACAATAAAAAAAATCCAAATGAATAAAAAAGTAGAGGGCAATATGAAAGATCTTCTGGGAAAAAATGCTGACCTGGAAAATCGGTATATGATTGTAGTGGAATGGTCTTGTGAAAAAACTTACTGAAGAAAACAATGCCTTAAAACTTTGAATTGGACAGATGGAGGCAAATGACTCCATGAAACACCAGGAATCAGTCAAATAGAATCAAAAGAATGAAAAAAATAGAAGAAAATGTAAATTAACTCCTTGGAAAGAGAACTGACCTGGAAAATAGATCCAGGAGAGATAATTTGAGAACTTTAGAATTATTGGACTACCTGAAAGCCATGATCAGACAAAGAGTCCAGACACCATATTCCAGGATATTATCAAGTAGAATCAGAGGGTAAAATCATCATTGAAAGAATCCACCAATCACCTCCTGAAAAAGACCACAGAAAGCAAACTTCAAGGAATATTGTAACCAAATTCCAGAATTATCAGGTGAAGGAGAAAAATACCCCAAGCAGACAGAAAGAAACAATTTAAATATCATAGAGCCACAGTCAGTATTACTCAGGACCTGGCAGCTTTAACATTTCAAGATCACAAGGCTTGAAATATGATATTTTGGAAGGCAAAGGAGCTTGGATTGCAACCAAGAATCAACTACCAAGCAAAACTTTGCATTCTTTTTCAGGGGAAAAGATGGACATTCAATGAAATAGGGGACTTTCAAGGTTTCCTGATGAAAAGAGCAGAACTGAATAGAAAATTTGATCTTAACATACAAGACTCAAGAGAAATATAAAAAGGTAAACAGGGGGAAAAAGGTATTCAATAAAGTTAAATTGTTTATATCCCTACACTGGATGATAATATTTATAACTATTTAGAGCTATATCTCTATTTGTGCAGACAGAAGGAATAAATGTAGAGGGTATAAATATGAATTGTCTTTGATGTGATGATATAAAGAAAATTAAGGGTTAAGAAAAGGGGTATATGGGGAGAAGAGGAAAGGGGAGGTGGAATGGGGTTAAGTATATCATATGAAGAGGCACAAGAAAACCTATTACAATAGAGGGAAAGAAGCGAGGGGAGAGCATTGTTTCAACCATACTCTCATCAGTTTTGGTTCAAAGAGGGAATAACATATGTATTCATTTTGATAAAGAAAATTAGATTTTACTTTATGGAAGTAAAAGGGCAAGGGGTGAAAGGAGGACACTGATAGAAGGGAGGGCAGAAGCAGGGGAGAAAATGGTAAAGAAAAGGGAGGGGGCTGATAAAAAGGAGGGCATTTTGGGGGAGACAGTGGGAAGAAGCAAAACACTACTGCAGAGAAATAGGGTGAAAGAAGGCAAAAAATGTACAAAGGGGTAAATAGGATGGCGGGAAATAGTCAGTATTAAAAACATTGAATATGAATGGGATGAACTCTGCCACAAAGTGGAAGTGAATATCTGAGTGGATTAAAATCCAGAATTCTACAATATGTTGTTTATAAGGATCACATTTGACACAAAGAGATACGTACAGATTAAAGGAAAAAGGTTGGAGGAGAATATATTATGCTTCAGCTAAAGTCAAAAAAGCAGGTGTGGCAATCCTTATCTCAGACAAAACAAAAGGCAAAAATAGATCTAAATAAAAGAGAAGAGGAAGGAAACTACATATTGCTAAAAGGTATGATAGATAATGAAGTAATATCAATACAAAACATGTATATGCCAAGTAGTATAGCATCCAGATTCTTAGAGGAGAAATTAAATGAGTTACAAGAGGAAATAGAAAGCAAAACTATACTCTTGGGGATCTGAATCGTCCCCTCTCAGAATTAGATAAATCTAGCCAGAAAATAAATAAAAAAGAGGTTAAAGAGGTGAAGAGAATTTTAGAAAAGATAGATATAATATGTCTGGAGAAAATCAAATGGGGATAGAAAGGAATATTCCTTTTTCTCAGTGGTACATGGCATATATACAAAAAGTGACCATGTATTAGGGCACAAGAACCTCATTGTCAAATGTAGAAAGGCAGAAATAACAAATGCATCCTCCTCAGATCATGATGAAATAAAAGTTACATGTACCAAAGCGCCATGGAAAGGTAGCCTGAAAATTAATTAGAAACTAAATAATCTCATTCTCAAGAATGAGTGGGTCAAACAACAAATCATAGAAGCAATCAATAACATCATCCAAGAGAATGACAATAAATGGACAACATCCAAAACCTATAGGATGCAGCCAAAGCAGTTCTTAGAGTTAATTTTATATCTCTAAATGCTTACATGAATAAAAAAGAGAAAGAAGAGATCAATGAATTGGGCATGCATCTAAAAAGCTAGAAAAAGAACAAATTAAAAATAGCCAATTAAACACTAAATTAGATATCCTGAAAATCAAAGGATAAATTAATAAAATTGAAAGCAGGAAAACTATGCAATTAATCAACAAAACTAAGATAATTTTATGAAAAAAACAATAAAATAGACAAAACTCTGATTAATTTGCTTTAAAAAAAGAAAGCAGAAAACGAAATTACTGGTATCCAAAACGAAAGGTGTGATTTCACCACCAATAGAATGGAAATTATAGCAATGATTAGCAACTATTTTGGCCAAATGAATGCCAATTTATTTGAGCATCTAAATGAAAAATATAAATATTTACAAAAATTCAAATTGCCAAGGTTAACTGAAGAAGAAATAAAATCCTAAAATAGGCACATTTTAGAAAAAGAAATTGAACAAGCCATTATTGAACTCCCTAGGAAAAAATTTCCAGGGCCAGATGGGTTTACAAGTGAATTCTACCAAACATTTAAAGAACAATTAATTCCAATATCATACAAATTATTTGGAAATATAGGTGAAGAAGGAGTTCTATCAAATTCCTTTTATGATACAAATATGGTATTGATTCCAAAACCAGGCAGAGTCAAAAAGAAGAAAGAAAATTATAGGTCAATTTCCCTAATGAATATTCATGCAAAAATCTCAAATAAGATATTAGCAAGGAAATTACAGCAAATGACCACCAGGATAAGACACTATGACCAGGTGGGAATTGTATCAGGAATTCAGAGCTGGTTCAACATTAGGAAAACTATCAACCACATAAATAACAAAACTAACCAAAATCATATGATTATTTCAATAGGTACAGAGAAAGCTTTGGAGAAAATACAGCACTCATTCCTATTAAAAAAAAAAAAGCAACACTAGAGAGATTAGGAATAGGCAGTGCTTTCCTTAAAATAATAAGCAGTATCTTCCTAAAACCATCAGCAAACATTCTATGTAATAGTAATAAGTTAGAGGCCTTCCCAATTAGATCATGGGTGAAACAGTGATGTCCATTATCACCTCTATTATTTAATATTGTACTAGAAATGTTAGCTTTAGCAATAAGAGAAGAAAAAGAAATGAAATTAATTAGAACAGGCAAGGAGGAAACAAAAGTATCACTCTTTTCAGATGATATGATGGTATAATTAGAGAATCCAAGAGAATCAACTAAAAAACTACTTGAAAAACAACTAACAACTTTAGCAAAGTAGCAGGATATAAAATAAATACACATAAATCATCAGCATTTCTATACATGACCAACAAATCCAGCAGCAAGTGATAGAAAGAGAAATTTCATTTAAAGAATAAGTAGACAATATAAAATACTTGGGAGTCAACTTGCCAAGAGAAACCTGGGAACTATATGAACGCAATTACAAAACACTTTCCACAAATATCAAATCATATCTGAATAATTGGAAAAATATTAATTGCCCATGGATAGGCTGAGCTAATATAATAAAATGACAATGCTACCTAACTTAATATAATCATTCAGTGCCATACCAATCAAACTACCAAAAATATTTTATAGAGTTATCAATATAATAAAAAAAATTAATCTGTAAAAACAAAAGCTCAAGAATATCAAGGGAACTAACAAAAGATAAATGAACAGGAAGGTCTGCTGGCTGTACCCAATCTGAAGCTTTAATATAAAGTTGTAGTCATCAAAAATATTTGGTTCTGGCTAAGAAATAGAGTAGTGGATCAATGGTTTAGGTTAGACATAGGAATCACAGTAGTAGACGTTACTAATGTACTGCTTTAATAAACCCAAAGACTCCAGCTTCTGGGATAGAAACAGTATTTGAAAAAAAAAACTGCTGGGAATTATGGAAAATAATATGGCAGAAACTAGGCATAGACCAACATCTTATACTGTTTACCAAAATAAGGTCAAAATGGGTATATAATTTAGAGGCAGAGAACTGGGAAACGATTTTTTAGCCAGTACTTCTAATAAAGGCCTCATTCTTAAAATTTATCAGGAACTATATCAAATTTAGAAGAATCCAAGTCATTCCCCAATTGAGAAATGTTCAAAGGTATGACCAGGCAGTTTTCTGATGGAGAAATCAAAGCTATCTATTGCCATATGATAAAATGCTCTAAATCAGCACTGATTAGAGAAATGCAAATTAAAACAATGCTGAGGTACCACCTGACACCTATCAGATTGGCTAATATGACCAAAAAGGAAAATAATAAATGCTGGAGAAGCTATGGAAAGATTGGAACACTTATGCATTGTTGGTAGAGCTGTGAAATGATCCCACCATTCTGGAGGGCAATTTGGAACTTTGCCAAAGGGCTCTAAAGCTGTGCATACTCTTTGGCCCAGCAATACCACTATTAGGTCTTTTTCCCAAAGAGATCATGAAAAAGTAAAAAGGACCCACATGTACAAAATTATTTATAGCTGCTCTTTTTGTGGTAGCAAGGAATTGGAAATTGAGGGGATGCTCATTTATTGTGTGATACCTAAATAAGTTGTGGTATATGAATGCAATGAAATACTACTGTGCTGTAAGAAATGATGAACAGGCAGATTTCAGAGAAACCTGGAAGGACTTACATGAACTGATGAGCAGAACCAGGAGAATATTGTACACAGTATTAACATCATTGTGTGTTGATCATTTGTGATAGACCTGACTCTTCTCAGCAATACAATTTTATGAGATAGTTCCAAGGGACTCATGGTGTAAAAATGCTCCCCAAATCCAGAAAAAGAGAAATGTGGAATCTAGATGCAGATTGAACCATATTATTTCTACTTTTTAATTTTTCTTTTTTGAGGTTTTTTTTCTCTGAATCTTTTTTCACAGGATTACTAATACAGAAATACGTTTAATGTGATTGTACATGTATATCCTCTATCAGATTGCTTGCTGTCTTGGGGAGGGGAAAGGGAGGGGAGGGAGGGAGAAAAAATTTGAAACTAGAAATCTTATTTAAAAAATGTTGAAAATTATCTCTACATGTAACTAGAAAATTAATAAAATCATTTTATGTAATATAAAGAAAGGTTCGATTGATTCCTATGTCTTTTTTTTTGGTGGGTTAATAAGGGTTAAGTGACTTGCCCAAGGTCACACAGCTAGTAAGTGGTCAAGTGTCTGAGGCCATATTTGCACTCAGATCCTCCTGAATCCAGGCAGTGCTTTATCCACTGTGCCACCTAGCTGCCCTTTTCAATTTTTTTTCTTTTTTAATTTTTTTTCCTTCTCACTTCACAACATATCATTCCATTCATGTCTTTCCATGCCTTTATGAAGTCTTCCTGCTTTTCATTTCTTATAGCATAATAATATTCCATCACCATCATATGCCAGTTTATTTAGCCATGTCCCAATCAATGGCTTTCCTTTGATTTCCAATTTTTAGCCACCACAAAAGAACTGTTATAAATAATTTTTGTACAGCTAGGTCTTTTTATCTTTTTGGGGATATCTTTGAGATATAAAACTAGCAGTTGTATTGCTTGATATAACAGTATGCACAACTCTATAGCCCTTTGGGCATAGTTGCAAATGGGTCTCCAGAATGGTTGGATATTTCCACAAACCCACCAAGAGTGGATTAACTTCCCAGCTTTCCCATACCCCCTCCAACATCCAATATTTTCCATTTTTGTTATATTTGCCATCCTTATAAGTATGAAGTGAAACTTCACAGTTGTTTTAATTTGCATTTTTCTGATCAATAATGATCTAAGCAAATTTTCATATGATTATAAATAGCTTTGATTTCTTTGTCTGAAAACTGCCTGTTCATATCCTTTGGCTATCAATTGGGGAATGACTTGTATTATTATAAATTTGACTCAGTTCCCCATATATTTGAGAAATGAAGCCCTTATGAGAGATATTTGTTACAAAAATTATTTCCCAGATTTCTACTTAGCTTGTAATCTTTTTTCCATTACTTTTGTTTCTGCAAAAGTTTTTAAATGTTACATAATCAAAATCATCTATTTTAAAATTCCTGGTATAAGTCCCACATCATCATATTATATGATTATGGAAATAAATTGTTGTAATCTCCTTGTTAGTATTTTATTTAAAATTGTTTCATTGATATTTATTAGAGGGGGCAGCTATGTGGTGCAGTGGATAGAGCACCAGTCCTGGAATCAAGAGGACCTGAGTTCAAATCCAGCCTCAGACACTTGACACTTACTAGCTGTGTGACCCTGGGCAAGTCACTTAACCCCAATTACTTCACTAAAAAAAAATAAATAAAGATATTTATTAGAGGAATTGGTTTGTAGTTTTATTCTCTCTGTTTTTTCTCTCCCTGGTTTAGATATAAAAACTTATGTGTGTCATAAATGGAATTAGAAAAGACTCATCTGTCACCTATTTTTTCAAATATTTATATATTATTGGAATTAATTGTTCCTTATAAGTTTAGGAGAATTTACTTATAAATGTACCTAGTCATTGTATATTTTCCTGGGGAGTGCATTTATGGTTTGTTCAATTTCTTTTTCTAAGATAAAATGATTTAAATATTCCATTTCTTTTTCTGTGATTCATGGCTATATCTATGTATATATATGTATATGTATGGATGTATAGAGGAGAGAGAGTAAATATTCATGAATCACTCAGATTGTCAGTTTTATTGGCATATAATTGGGCAGAATAAATAATAATTGCTTTAATTTCATCTTCATTGATGGTAGAGTTATACCTTAAATTTTTATGCCAGTAATTTGTTTTCTGCTTCATTTAAAAATAAAATTAATAATTCATTGTATGGATTTTTCATAAAATCAGCTCCTACCTTTATTTCAATTTTTATATTCAATTTTATTAATCTTCCTTTTATTTTGAGAATTTGAATTTTGTTGTTTAATTGGGGATTTAAATTTTGTAATTTGTCTAGTTTATATTTTCAGCTGCATGCCCAATTGATGTGTTCTTTATTTCTATTATTTATTTAACTCATCCCTTCACATTCATTAACAGTTACAATTCCTACTTTTACATTTCTCTTCATCCCATATTCTTCTGTTTAATCTTCTCTTTATCCTGTCCATCTTCAAATGTCTGTTTTATTTTTGACTTTTGCCTTCTTTTTACACCATCCATTTTACAACTCTCCCCCCTTCTTTTGTCTTATTTTCCTCCTATCTACCTGTTGGGTAAGAAATATTTCTATACCCATTTGAGTATATGCCTGTGCTTTCCCATTTTGAACTAATTTATATGAGAAAGGGATTCAAGAATTTCTACTCATCAATTTCTACTCCACCATAAAAGCTTTTCCTTGTTTGCTTCTTTTATGTGAAATAATTTATCCCATTTTTGTCTCCATTCCCATTTTTGCTAGGAAATCCCTCTTTCTCACCCATCCAATTTTTGTTTTTACATCAACCTAACATGATAGATGTGCTCCTCCATCATATGTCTATTTACAATCCTTCTAATAGCCCTAATAATGATAAAGTTCTTAGAAGTTACATAAATGATCCTCCCATATAGGAATACAAACACTTGAACCTTACTGATTCCTTTACAATTTCTTTTTAATGTTTAACTAATGGCTTTCTTTAGCCTTCTATTAGAAAGTCAAATGTTCTAATCTGCTCTGCTCTTTTCATCAGGAATTATTGGAAGTCTTCTGTTGCATTAAATATTAATTTTCCCTTGAATGAATATGTTCAGTTTTGCTGGGTGGGATTTTCTTGGTTGTAATCCTAGATCTTGTTTTCTTTTCTTTTTTTTTTTTTTAACTTCTGGATTATCATATACTAAACCCTCTACTCCTTTATGGCTGTAGCTAATAAATCATGTGTGACCCTGACTTAGGCTTCATGACATTTGAATAATTTCTTTCTAGATGCTTGAAGGTTTTCTCTTTGACCTGGGAGCTTTGGAATTTGATTAAAATTGTGAATTTTCATTTTAGAATCTTTTTCAGATGGGGATTGGTGGATTCTATTCATTTCTATTATACCTTCTAGTGCTAGGGTAAAAGAGACAATTTCTTTTATAATTCTTTGAAATATGATGTCTTGGTTTTGTTATTGATCATGGCTTTCAGATAGTGCAATAGTTTTGTTTTTTTTTTAAGTGAGGCAATTGGGGTTAAGTGACTTGCACAGGGTCACACAGCTAGTAAGTGTTAAGTGTCTGAGGCCAGATTTGAACTCAGGTACTCCTGAATCCAGGGCCTGTGCTCTATCCACTGCGCCATCTAGCTGCCCCAGTCCAATAGTTTTTCAATTGTCTCTCATTGATCTTTCTTATTCCAGTTCAGTTGTATTGTTTTATTTTTCTGATGAAATATTTCACATTTTCCTTTTTTGGACATAGTTTTATTGTTTCTTAGTGTATCATGGGGTCATTAACTTATACGTTCCCAATTCGATTTTTAAGAAATTATTTTCTTCAGTGAGATGTTGTACCTTTTTTTTTCCATGTTTGGCTAATTATGCTTTTTAAGGAGTTACTTTCATTAGTGTAATTTTCTATCTCTTTTTCCATTTGGCCAAACTGTTTTTACAGTGATATTTTCTTTCATATATTTTTTGTGCATTTTTTATCATGCCTTTTCAAATTTTCTTCCCTTTCTCATATTTTTTCATTCAATTTTTCTACCATTCTTATTTGATTTTGATTATAATTTTTTTATCCCATAGAAATTTGTATTTCCAATTCAGTTTCTTTTTCTATTGAGACTTTGCTTATAGTTATTTTGAGATCATTATTTTCTGATTTTCTCTCTTGATCTTCCCTGTCCACATAGTATTTTGTTTTGTTTTGTTTTATGGTCAGACACTTTTTTGTTGCTGTTTGTTCATTTTTCCAGCCTATGTCTAGACTTTTCACTTCATGCTGATGTTGGACTCTATTCCCAGTGTGTGTGCAAGGAATGGGGGAAGAGCAATGTTTAAAATTTAGCTACTTTCTCACTTCCGAATTGTTCTGGGTAATTGGAAGTTTTCAATGCTTCCAAGATGCTGTGATCTTTGGCAAAATATGGCCTTTGCTCTCCTGATTTAAACTCTCATCCTTACATAGAAAGGGTCCCTGATTACTTGGGATTTCGATACATAGTGCCACTTAGGGCCCATTCTCCCCTGAGACTAGAATTAAAATATTTCCTGCAGGATCCCTGATCACCTGGGACTGAAAGTGATACTGTTCTTCATCATCCCTAATTCCTTGTGACTGAAAGTAATACCAAATCTCAGCATCTCTGCTACTTGACCAAAAGTATTCCTCTGTACCCTTTACCTGTGACACTAATACGGGTATTGGCTAAAGAGTTTCAAATCAGTATCCAGTCCTGAAGCCAGTGCTAGCAAAAGGATCCTTTGTAATTTCTTTTGGAGCAGTTTCCAGTACCCCCTATTGTCTCTGGCTTGAGAGTTTAGAAAAGTGTTACTGCCTTCTGTTGCTGCAATCACCTAGCACCACGTTTTGTGATGCATGCCAGTAGGCTCTGGCCCAGGCTCTACCCCCATTTCCTAGATTTCTCCTTTCAAACTCTCCAACTATCTTTGGAAGAACAAATGTGTCACTGTGATCTCTTGTTGGTTTTGCCATCCCAGTATTCAATCTGAAGTATTATTTTAAAATTTTTTGGAAGGTAAAATTCGGGGAGCTTGGCTGAGTGCTTCCTCTACTCTGTCATCTTGTCTCTATCCTCAAAAGTATCCAAGTCTCTTTTCAATTTTCTATGTAGAGTTAAGTGCAGTTGTTATAGAATCATTTATATAGTCTAAGGGTTTTCCAAATGAAAGAACAATGGAAGTAATAAAGGAATGAAGGAAAAAAGGTGGAAGGAAGAACAATAATTTATCCTTACTGGCATCCAGACACAACTGAATTTGGAGAATAAAATTATAGAAGAGATATATTGTTCTCAATGAACTTATCTTCTAATAGGATGAGACAACAGGTATGGGTATTATTACCAATAAAGGCAATTTCAAATTAACAATCCAGGTTCAAACGTGACTAGGGTGAAATAGCTTGGTTGGGTCTGTGGTCAATTAAATAGTGATGTTTGTTTTATTATAATAATCTTGCCTTAGGAGGGAAACAAGGCCCCTACAGTGACTAGTCCATGGATTTCATATGAAAGGTTAAAGAAGTAACAGTGGTAGGTTGGGAAATACTTAAGAAATTAAAAGTATTTGTTATCTGGAATGAAGAAAACAGCAGCATAGCTTATAGATTTAAGATCAGCTCTAATGTCAGTTCTAAATATGACATACTCTACCAATTTAAATTATTGAACTGGTACAGAAATTATTTTATATAATGATATGTGCTAGTACTACATTGTAAGCCTTATGGAAATGTGAATATGTAAGCTATTATTATTATTATAATACTGCATTTAAATTAGAATTAGGAATCAGAAGAAATGGAGGAGTTATTCCTCATGTCACACTTTCATCATTTACAATGTCCTCTCTAGGATTTTAGGATACAATTTCCAATACTTTCATACACAATCTTTCAGCAACTTGTTCCCTATTCACATATGAAAAATAAGACAAAATTGCATTTATAAGCAATTTCTTAATATTAAATTTGAGTTATATATACAATTAATTTTCAAAGTTGGATTATGGACAGCTAAAGGAATTTCTGAAATCAAATACAAATTATTTAAAAAATACTTAGCCTTGTATTAGAGATCTTCTAAAATCTTACTCCTTTTCACAACCTTACTTTTCAACTAAAGTAGAATACCACAAGCTGATGAACAAAACTGTCACCACAAAGAATGCCAACTCCTACAAGCCAACTCCAGCAAAAGCCTGAATAATGTTCAAGAACTGAAATGAAAACCCTAGTGATATCTTCCAGCCAGGATTTCCAAATAGGCAAGCAGAAGACCACAGAAAGTAGGAAAATTACATCTCTATTAAAGCAGGAAATATCATCATCTATAGGGCAGGTACAACCTATGAGATTCTGTGTCTAGAGCCAACAAGAGCAATGGCTTCCCATGATAAAGCCTCAGGGTCATCAGAAAACTTGAGTGGACAGTATGGAAGACTCAGTGAGCAGTAACATGCAATAGCCTGAAACCCTAGACTTAAAGAAGTTTCAGGTTCCCAGCTCTTTCTCATGAAATATTATAGAGCTCACTGAAGATCAAAAGCTATGAACCACAAGATCCAGAGGAAGCTCAAATAGGAAGTAGAGGTCAGAGTAATAAGCCATGAGTTAGAGGATGGGTCCAAGCAAGGCATACTACCCTCTCCAAAGGCATAATAGCAGATTTTGACCCTGATACAAACTCTCAGTTAAGGAAATAAAGCTGGAGAGACAAGTAATGTAAGGAAAAAAAAAGACTTACAATCAAGACTAAAGCTAAAGATCTTCCTAAATCAAATAATTACTCCACTCCAATTGTAAACAGAAATTCAAAGAAATACAAAATATTCCATGAAGTCTGTATGAATGCCTAGAAGTTGACAAGAAATTTTATTAAGCAAATAATATGTGGTAAGCACTATATATTATAAATAATAATATGCTAAGCACTATACAACTTATAGGTGATACAAAGAAAGCCAAACATAATTCCTACCTTTAAGGAGCTCATATTCTATTAGGACAGACCTCATGCAAACAATTACATGCAGAAATACACAAGATTATAATGTGGTAATAATCTCAGAGAGAAGACACTATAATTAAAGGTGAAGGTTTCTTGAATATTTGAATACTTTAGCCTATACTTGAAGGAAGTCAGGAGATTGAGGTAGGACAAGAGAATACATGAAGCTGTTGGACAAGTTTATACAAAAATCAAGTATAAAAAGATTTCAGAAATAGGAAGGAGCTAGGTTATATACCCACACGTTGAAATCTATGTGGAAAGTGGAAGCAATACACACTGGAATTTTTAAATAGGGTTTTGAGTTGGTTGCACATACACTTTAGGATTCAAGAATGACACATGTTGAAGGGCTTGGTTAATATGAGGTTGGGGATCTCATGAAGAATAGAAATGGTTGGGTTTTTTTTGTTTTGTTTTGTTTTGGGTTTTTTTGTTTTTGTTTTTGCAGGGCAATGGGGGTTAAGTGACTTGCCCAGGGTCACACAGCTAGAAAGTGTCAAGTGTCTGAGGCTGGATTTTAACTCAGGTACTCCTGAATCCAGGGCCAGTGCTTTATCCACTGCAACACCTAGCCACCCCCAATAGTAATGTTTTTTAAAGGAAGGATTTTAAGGGGAAAGAAAATTGAAATCAATTGGAAATCCATGTCAAAATATGCAATAAGCAATTGAACATTATGTGTGAATTTAGGGCTGGATAGCTAGATGTAAGTCATCTACACAGAGATAATGGCTGAATGGATGAAGGTGATGATATCGCTCTAGCATTTGAATGGTTTTATAAGACTCTGTGACAGGCATGTAACTTCATTGTTCTGCCCTATTTTCCAAAGACTTTCTCCCCAAGTGCCAGCCTTCACTCAGTCTCCAATACACTTTCTGTATGTGCGGTCTTTTTTAGTCCATTTGAACATGGATTCCTTTTGTACACAAATCTTTGCTATCAAACTGTGGTATAAAATTTATTATTATAAGGTGTTGGGGTGGAGCCAAGATGATGAAGGAAAGACATTAAGTCGACAGAGTTCCTCACACATTTACCCCAAAAATAGCAATAAAAGAACCCCTAGAGCAGCAAAACCCACAAAAAGACAAGCTGAGATTATTTTCCAGCCAAAGACAGATTAAAGAGTGCTGTGTTGGGCTGCAAACATAGTTCAGACACATGATCATGTTGACAAAGACACCAGGCATGCTTGCCAGAGGGACTTGCCTCTGAGCCTCCAAATCAGCTGCAACACCTGTGTCTTCTAGAACTAAACTTATTGTTGGGTGAGAGGGCTGAACACCTGGATTGGTGGGGGGACTTTGAAGAGAAAGTAGGAGAGATAGAAGGAAGATTTAGAGTGGTGAAGGAAAGAATGGAAAGAGCAATAAGAGCAGTGTAGGAGAGTCATGAGAAAAAAGTCAACAGCTTGAAAAGCCAAATGAAAAAGGAGATACAAAAGCTCTCTGAAGAAAATTATTGCCTAAGATTTAGGATTGAATAAATGAAACCTAGTGACTTTATGAAAAACCAAGACACAGTAAAGCAAAAGCCAAATGAATAAAAACCATACAGGGAAATATTAAATGTCTCCTTGGAAAAACAGCTGACCTGGAAAATAGATCCAGGAGACATAATTTGAAAATCACTAGACTACCTGAAAACCATGACCAGAATAAAAGTTTAGACAGCATCTTCCAAAAGATCATCAGGGAACATTGCCCTGGTATTCTAGAAGCAGAAGGTAAAATAGAAATAGAAAGAATTCACTGATCACCTCCTGAAAGAGATCCCATAAAGCTAACCTCCAGGAATATTATAGCCAAATTCCAGAGCTCCCAGTTCAAGGAGAAAATATTTCAAGCAGTTAGAAAAAAGGAATTAAAATATTGTGGAGCTCCAATAAGGATAAAACAAGATCTAGCAGCATCTACATTAAAGACCCGGAGGGCAAGGAATATGATATTACAGAGGGCAAAGGAACTGGGGCTACAGCCAAGAATCATGTACAGCCAAGAATCAAATACAAGACACTAGAGAAGCATAAAAAGGTAAACAGGAAAAGGAAATCATGAGTTACATTAAAAGATAAATCTGTTTACATTCCTAAATGGGAAGATAATTCTTTGAACTCATAAGAACTTTGTCAGTATTAGAGTAGCTGAAAGGAATACATTTAGACAGAGGACACAGGTCTGAAATGAATATGAAGGGATGATATCTGTAAAGCAAACTTATTTTTGCTTTATCCTTGCTCTTTGTGGGGCAAACAGGGTGAGCTGTCTTATGTCTGGGGCCAGATTTGGTCTCTGGTCTCCTGGGGCAAGGGCTGGTGCTCTGTCCACTGTGCCACATAGCTAACCCATGATGACATCTTTAAAATAGGGTTGAGGGGTAGGAGGAATTCACTGGGGGAGGACAAATATGGGAGAGGTGGGCTGTAGAGAGTTGGCTCACATAAAGGAAACAAGAAAAAACTTATGGAGGGGAGGGGAAGAAGGGGAAGGAGTAAGGAAGTGAGTGGGCCTTACTATCATCAGAATTGGCTCAAAGAGGGAATAACATACATACTCAAGTGGGTATAGTACTGTATTTTTTCCCTGAGGGAAAGGGGGAGAAGAAGGATGTAAGAGGAGGGAGGAGAAGAGAGGAAGGAGGGAAAGGCAGATTAGGGGAGGGAGCAGTAAAAAGCAAAACACTTTTGAGGAAGGTAAAGATGTTTTGCATAACTGCACATGTATGACATATTGAATTGCTTGATTTCATAGGGATGGTTGAGAAGGGAGGGAGGAAGAATTTAGAACACAGAATTAGTTCAATGACCTTAATCTCATCAGAGTGGGATCAAAGAGGGAGTTATTCCCTCCTTGTTTGGAGGAGTAATCTATTTCACATTACAGGTAAGCAGGAGGGGAAGAGGATAATGAGGGAAGGATGAAAGAAGGGAGAAAAGAGCACGGGGGGCTGTCAGAAGTAAAAAACTTTTGAGGAGGAATAGGGTAAAAGAAGATAGAAAATAGAATAAATGTCATGGGAAGGGAATAGGATGGAGGGAAATAGTTATGATGATTGACTATAATGGCAAAACATATGGTACCTACTCTGCTGGGCTATTGTGAAGAAAATTTTTTGTCAAGTTTAAGGTACTATAGAAAAGTTATGATGAACAGGATGCTATCAGAAAAACCTGGAAAGACCTATATGAAATGAAGCAGAGTGAAATGTACTGTATACAAAATAATAGCAATAGTGTAAGATGATCTGCTATGAAGCACATGGTTATTTTCAGCAAGGCAATGATCCAATACAACTCTGAAGGACTTATGAAAATTGCAATCCATCTACAGAGAAACAACTAATGATATCTGAAAACAGAGTGAAACACATTTTTTGGACAATTCCTTAATCTGAAGTTTTGTTTTTATCTTTTTTCTCTTACAACCTAGCTAATTTGGAGATGTTTTCCATGAGTACTCATGTATAACTTATATTGAATTGCTTGAGTTCTTGGTGTTGAAGGGTGGGAAGGGAGGGAGGAAGAGAAATTTGAACACACAGTTTTAAAAAATTGATGTTGAAATTTGTTTCTACATTTAATTTGGAAAATAAAATCATAAACAGAAGAAAATAAGTTGTTAAGGCTATTTTCTTAACACCACTTGTTTCTTTGAAGAACTATCATTTGCATATTTTCCCAAAGTAAATTTTATACATATATATGTGTAATATATACGGATGTTTAATAGACATAATAAATTTGAAGCTACTTATTTGCTATATCTCTGTGTCTACCTGAAAAATTTGTCTCTGCTCTGTCTCTCACATGTATAATCTACATAATTTGCTTGTCTTCTCAAGGAATGGTGGGGAGGGGCAATAGAGAAGAATAGAATTTAGAAAACTCAAAATTTAAAGAAAAAGAATATTGAGTAGTTTGTCTTTTTTTTTCTTTCTAAAACTCAGTTTATAGATGTGGAACTAAGGAAAACAGAGTGGATTACACAGCCAGTAAGTGTCTGAGGCCAGATTTTAAATTTAAGTTGAGTCTTCCTGACGTTACACCCAGCATTCTTTCTGTTGTGCTACCTAGCTGCTCATGTTATCACTTAATGTACAGCAAAAGACCCAATTTCTTAAGATATTAAAGTGTGTAAAAGGAGAACATATCCATGCATTTCCATATCCCTCTATGAGGGAGGTAGATGAAGGAAAGGGGAAAAAAAAGAATATTTAAAAGAAAGTATGTTGGGGGCAGCTGGTTGGCTTAGTGGATAAAGCACAGACCCTGGATTTAGGAAGACCTGAGTTCAAATCCAGCCTTATTGATCTGCTCATGAATCTCAAGCAGATGGCTTCCCATCAATCATCAGCCAGCAGATAAAATTACCTCAAGGCAAAAACATTTTGAGGTGCTGTTGTACTATCATTAGCTCCAAAATACCACCCCCTTCCCATAAAAGTGCGCTACCTGATTGTGGTCACATGGTCACTCCTATAACTATGAACTGCATCTGTGTTCACAAGATGATCACAAATTTAGAGTACCATGGAAGTATGGCTTAATTTTTCTAAAGAAATGCATGATTTTCGGGCAGCTTGGTGGTGCAGTGGATAAAGCACCAGCCCTAGATTCAGGAGGATCTGAGTTCAAATCTGACCTCAGACACTTAAAACGTACCAGCTGTGTGACCCTGGGCAAGTCACTTAACCTTCATTGCCCAGGAAAAAAAAAAAAGCTTGATTTTCATATTACAGGACTTTTACTTCCTTCTTCTAATAGAATCTATGAGTTGTTTTCATAGGCACATCACCTCCCCTATCATATCTTCCAAATACCCTATATTCCAATGACTCTGACTTCCAAGACACACCATCTCCAGACTGCATATTCTTTGGCTTTTTCCCATGCCTATAATTGTCTTCTTCCTCATCTCCATTTACTGGCATCTTCAAGTCTCCTGTAAATATCTGTTTTGATGTTAGAATTTGATATGCTTGAGAGTAGGGGTTAGCTTTTAGCTTTATTTTTATCTCCAGAATTTAGCACAGTGCAGACCCATAGAAGGCATTTAATAAATATTTGTAGATTTCAACTGTTTAGTTAGGCTCCCAGGATCTGTTCCTCCTCTGAACTCAACTGTTAATTATTAAGGCTAGCTCTCACTTGAATCCATTAAAACAATGTAAATATTTTTGAAGCTACTTATTTTCTATATCTCTGTGTCTATCTGAAAAGCTTGTCTCTGCTCTGTCCTGGATGTTCAGTTTCCAAATAGCCAAGTACATCTGCTAGTAACATGGCTATAAATGTGTATGTGTATGTATGTATGTGCCTTACAAAACGAGTGAGCTCAGTTTTTGCAAAGCAATCAGGGGCATAGCCAAACTTCTTGCTTCAAATTTCAAACTTCAAATCTCATTGATCCTTCCAAATGAGTCAACAAAAGTTCCAAACATTTTAAAGTAACAAAACATTTTGTAACATGTATCTGTACTTTGTCTTAATAGTTTATTGTCTCTATTATCTGTCTCTTGACTTCTGTGATTTTATCAATTGCTGGTTGATGATGGAGAAGGAGGGAAGAATTAGTCAGCTGGCCAGAGACCAATTATTTTCTCACCATATGTCAAGTTCTTCATAAAATTTGAAGCTTTGCATCAATGCAAGCCATTTATATATTTTTTCTCTTATTTCCTGATGAATTATTTTTATTGTTATACTGATAACTATGAATTTTTTAAGCCAAGGGTATCCATAAGCTGATTCTATCTAAAAAAAAAAAAAAGAAACCTAGTGAGTTTTTATGTTCCCATAAGGGAATTCAATCAGAGGTGAAAGAAGAAAAGCCATGATTTGCTTCCTTTCAGTATGCTATGATAAAAATATAGACTAAGAAGGACCTTTTAAATGCATTTTAGTGAGTATGCAATTTGGTAACAACTGGTGAAATTGAGGAAGCATTCAAGGATAACATTGTAATAGTGCTTAGAAATTTGACACCAGCACGAATATCTAACTGTGGCAAATTGATTGTCATCTTTAGTGATTTTGTACAACAAGTGAATGTGCTGGTCTATAAAGCAAAATGAGAAAGTTTAGGAACACTGAGAATTGTTTCTTTTTTTTTATTGTAATGTCACATTTTTAATGGTGGTTTAGAAAATCACTTTGAATTTGAAACTACAAATGAGCATGTGGATGTTTGATATCTTTTAGAAATGCCGGCTCATTTCTAATTTTGCTTATTTATAAAGCACAAAAGGAAACAATTCATAACATTAAACAAGTTAATTTTGTTGACAAAAAAAGACAAATTTTAAACTCTTCCCTTTGGCCAATGGATAGGAAATAACATGATATCTGGTCATTAGCAGATGAGACAATTGATATGAGGTACATCACCATATACATATATACATACATACATACATACATGTATATATATGTATATGTGTGTATGTGTATGTATGCATGTATGGGTATATATATATATATATATTTACAGTCACATACACAGATTGGTCGACTTCCAGGGGCTGGGGGGGTTGAGGTCAAAGAAGAACACATTGAAAGGATTTGCACAAGCTTCCCCAGGAAACAGGGACCTCGTGGGGCGCCGCTGGACTGCCTAGAACTCCTCCTCCTCCCCAGTGACGTGGTTCTGCTTTTTCCGGACCTTCCAATGCAGACACTCGGCCAGGCTCTCAAACCAGTCATGCACAGGGTCCCGGAAACAGATGGAGGGGAGAGGGTAGCAAGAGGTAGTGAGGCTGATACTGCCTCCATGGCAGATTTCTTGTCTCTTTCGCCCATCAAATGACACCCAGGCTGTGTTCCTAGCTTCCGGTGACAGTGTGATCTTGAGGTCCACGAAGGCAGGCACCAGGATGGGCCGGAAGGACAGTGAGTGGGGGCAGGGACGTTTGGGTGGATCATGGAGGCTCCTGCAGCAGCAGCAGGGTAGGCTATGCTGCTCCCCGTGGGCGTGGACACAATCACTCCATCCCCTTGGACTGTAGTTATCCGGTGTCCATAGAGATAAACCTCGACATTAGAGAGGTATGAGAAAGGACCCCGATCGATCACCACGTCATTTAGAACCTGGTAGTGCATAATCTGCTTGCTGCTCTCTTTTTCCAGGCTGGGAGACAACACTCCGTTCTCGTCGATGCTGTTCTGGATCATGGCCTTCTTCTCCCGGGATCCTTGACGACCTTTACCTTGAGCCTGCTTCGAAGAAAGATAGCGGCATTTCCTTCTATCACCTGAGTAACTTGGGACTGAAAGTCCTCAAAGTTGAAAGGGGTGAGGAAACCGAGAGATCCCAGGTGGAAGGCCATCACTGGAGGCACGCTGCCCTGGAAAAGTGAAGAAGCATAAAACAAGGCCCCATCTCCTCCCAGGCAGATGAAGAAGTCTATCTGATTCGAGATGTCGTCATAATCTTCCTTGAAGGTGCAGAATTTCTTCTTCACGGCTTCAAAATGTACATCATTTATTATGGCAGGGTCTTCTAAAACTTATTTTTTCTACATAAACAATCATGTTGTTTTCCTCCATAAGGTACACAACAGAGGGCTTTAAAAGGCGGCAGGAGACTGGCTTCTCGTATCTTTTTTTATTACAAGGACACTCTTTGGAGATTTGTTCCATGTCAACCGCTGGCTTCCTGGATCCTGAATGTACATGATAGTCTTGGGGTTCTGCAGCATACAAGCCTTTGGACCAAAAGTGATCACTGGGCATGGCCCATGCAAAGAACGGGTCCTCCTGAATTCTTTAGTTCTCCCTAGGGCAGGTGAGACAGACAAACTCCGTGACTTGGCGCGACCCCGGATGGGATTCCCATAGCTCCAGCCCACATCTCCGTGACATGCTGAACAGAGGAAAGAGGCTGAATCTGGATTCAACTCTGCTCAGACTGATTTTTTCTTGTTCCATCTCCATAGTGGATAAAAGGGAACTTCCATCAGGAAGACACTGACGACACTCGGCCGCAGCCGCCTACACCTGTACATTCCCGGGGTCCCCTGGCCGCCCCCTGGGCTCGTCCAGGGGTCCCGCGCCGGACCGTCGCTACTTCCAGGTCTGCGCCACGACCTGTGGCTGCCCCCTGGTCACCCGGAGTAGCAGCAATAGAAGCCGGAGCTGCAGCCTCGGTGGCGGCGCCTGCGGCTGAACCTTCACTGCGCCAGAGAATTGTTTCTAATGGCCTGAATAGTATTTAGATCTCTTTTGTAATTTTTGGAGGTCTATCAGCTCCATATTTTTAAATCTACGAAGCAATTATCATACTTTGAGTATTTGATATTACATAATTGGATTATAGATCCGAAGTTGGAAGAAACCTCAAGAAATTCAATTTGAGGGAAGTCCCTCAAATTACAGTTAAGGCCACAGATCCTGTGACTTTCTCATAACACAAATATTAATTATGAGTTGTTAACAGACTCTGTAGTTTGAGAGCCAATGGTCTTTTCAATGAATTATACAATTGATATTTATTTATCTTATGTTGGTTTTCCTTTTGATTTGCATTATATTATGATGATTGCATGGTACTTTGTATGTGAAACCAATGTAAGTATATCTGTGTAGAGAGTGGGGCCATGAAAAGTGGTGAAAGCTTTGGAAAGAAGTAATATTAATTAAATGGATCCATTTAATAGAAGACAGGTTATGTTCTTTTTGTACATTATGCCAGAAATGAAAACTAAGCAGATGTTTGATAATTTTAATGCAATAAAATGATAACTGATGCATATTTATTTATGTAACTGGAATTGCATGATTTGTTACAATGTCAATTTTAAATGACATAAACTTGCTTTGGAAGGTAGAACTTGTAGTAGTTATATTTTGTCTTATATTCAAATGTTAGACTATCTTGATTTGATACATTTATATTAATAAAGTAGATCAAATTAATACTAAAATTATTTCTGATGGTGTTGCCATAGTGATGTTTCAAAAACTCACAAAAGAGGTAGTAGTTTGCTTCCTGAAGTACTCATAAAATACACAGTAAAATGAGGTGTTTTGCATACTAGAGCACTGGACTTGCAATCAGGAAGAACAATATTTAAATCTTGCCCCAAACATTTATTCCTGATGCTAGATCGGTCCCTTAGTCTCTCTAAGTTTGTTTACTAACCTTTCACTTGGGGATACTAATAGCACTCACTTTAGAGAATTATTTCCAGAATCAAATGAAATAACATATGCAAAACACTTTGCAAAGCTTTAAATTATATATAAATGCTAGTGGTGATAATGATCACGATGACATTGTACCATGCTAGGGAATAAAAACACATCAGTTACTCAATCAATATGAGATAAAGAGTCCTTGTTCTCAAGGAACTTAGATTCTATCAACAAAAATTATTGAATAGGTAGATAGATAAGTAGACAGATAAATACATAGATAAAAGAAAGATAGTTGACAGAATATATATGCATCTATGAACATAAATGTATATATAGTATATATATATATAAAACACCTATATATGTGTGTAGGTAATACATAAATATACATATGCACATAGATATGTACATAGATATAAAGATTCACTAATAGCTATACATATGTGTATATGTATATAGCATATATGTATGCATATTTGCATGCTTATGCATGTGTGCACACGTCTTGTTTATGTATATATGCATGTGCATTTTATATTTTACATTCATATTTTTGTGCATATATACACATGGGCAACCCAGGTTAATTGACCTTTAGGGACAATTCCTTGGAACATAAACAGATATTCCTTGCCTGGTCCCAATTAACTATATGAAGTTTGGGGGCAGTCTGCTTACAGACAGTAATTCACCAGGTAATAGGCACAGAATACATGTGCATGCTCCAGAGAATATCTGGGTCTCCCCAAAAGAGGAATATAAAAGACGTAATCAATATTTTTTATGAACCAGCTATGAAATAAGGACATTTCTAACTCACATACATAAAAGGAATATTAAAGATAAAAGAATAACATCATGCCTTACAATATGATTATCACATTAATTTATCAATATAGTTACAATCTGTTGGAAGTCTAATATTATAGCTTTCATTAAGACTTAAAGAAAATTTGCAATATTGCTAATAACATATCACATTTATGCATTCCATAGAAGCCCTGGTCTATTTTATTCAAATTCAGGATTTCTCTTTTGGCAAAATGGTGAGGCTGGGCCCATCCATACCCTGGTTGCTACCCTCTCCAATGGAGAGATTTCTCTTGCTGTAAATCATTATGGTTCTGGGAACATTTTAGCTATTGGGACTTAAAGGACTCCCCAAACCTTCAGACATTTCTGAATTCAGATGGTTGCCACCTGGACACTTCCATTTCAAGGTTGCTGCTCAGTCACCTCAGTCAGGGAAAGACAAACAAATGACACTTCCAAGACCTCGTCTCAGTTTTTTTCTTGGAAAACAAACCTTATTTGTGTTTCAAGCACAGTAAGATCAGGTGAGTGAAATGGGCAAGCTGGCTTTCTCCCATCTGGCTCTCAGGAAGCAACTCCAAGCAGTCTGGCCTCATTCTTAACAAGAAAGGAAAAGGAAAGAACAGAACAAAAGGACATTGCTTTTGCAGATCATCTACTGAATTATCCATGATTCTGACTCAACAACCATGGAGGTATATTTAGTCATTTTAGCTAGAAGCAGATCTCCTCAAATTTCAAAATAGTTGTATATACCTCTATTTGTAACCCCAGTGCTTTAGCACAGTGAGTGAACCAGAGAAAGAATGTAATTACCAAAAAAAAAAAAAATGTAATAACTATTTGTTGACTACTTGACTGATTGGAAAAGAAATGATTCCTACCAATTAATCCAGTCATATTACATAAATAAATTAAAATACAGGCAGAGTGTACCAATATCTTGGCAGAATCAGAAAAATATATTTCAGGAGATAAAATTATTTGATTTGAGTTTTAAAGGAAACTGGATATTCTAAGATGATTGTAAGAAGCTTTTGTATTCCCATCATTGTTAAAAACTTGTGCAAAACTTAAAAGTTCAAAAATACAAGTTCAGAGCCAAGATTCAACACTTACTAACTGTGTGATCATTGTCAAATCAGTTTACCTCTATAAACTTTAGTCTCCTCATCTGTCAAATGGTAATAGTAATTCCTCTATTACCTATCTCATAAGGTTACATTGTGGATCAAGACATAAAATGTATAAACACTTTGTAAACATTAAAATGCCACATAGATCTTAGATAAATTTTCCCTACATTTGATTGTGTATCCTATATAAACCTATGTGTATCCTTTAGCATTGATTTGCTCAATGTTACTCAAGGGATAGGTGCTATAGGTAGTCTGTCTTTCATGAAAGATCAGTCCATGTGGATGAAGACTCTGAATTTAGCCCTTAACCCTTGACTAGTTGCTTCAATTATTCATCAGTCAATAACTGAACAATATTGCCTATAGCGTATCATGCATACTGTATCTAGGAGGGTAAATATCTGCTGTCTAGGATGTCTCAAAAGCAGCTCTTTCTGAAATGTCTTATGACAAACAATTTATTTCATTTTCATTCTCCCCCAGTGTTCAAACATTGTGTCTCTCAGTTACAAAACACTTCCCATTGTGTCTAGTGACTCAGGGACAAATAGTCCACTCTCTTAAATCAATTCTCTCTGTCTTTCCTACCCATCTTCCTTTGGCGGATTGTGAACATTATTATTTAAATTATCCTGGGGCTGTTTCTGGAAAGTAAGTTTGGATAAAATTAAATCCTTCAAGGGAAGAATGTCTTCATAGTGTTAAGGGTTAAAATTCTAGCTAGTCTGTCTAAAATATCTAATGAGTGGTCGCCAATCAATTACAAGCTTTAGCAAGAGTTAAACTTTTAAGCATTTATTAAGGAGAATAAGAATTTGGTAAAGAGAGAGAGAAAGGCCTAGATTTCTATCTATTAAAGGGAGAGCACATTTTTAGCTCCCTTCTCCACCAGAGTCCAGAGGAAAGAAAGCGAGACCGAGTGCCAGTCTCTTCCTTCCTCCTCCCACTAGTCCGTGTCACTTCCTGAAGCCTGGTCTTGCCCTCAAAGACCTTCGCTTCATGGGCAGAACTCTTCTACAGTAAGTCTCCAGCAGGTGGCGTCATTCTAATCATTACAATAGACACAGCTTTTAGATGGTTGGTGTCATCAGTTTACAATGGTATGAACATCTTATGAATGAATGAAAAAATAAAATACTTATTAAGCACTTCCAAACACTGGAAACACAAATACAAAAACAAAGATTGTCATTGCTGTCAATTAGCTTATATTCTAATTGAGAAAACAAAACACAAAAGGAATAGGTGACCAGGAGGGAAATAGGTTGAGAAAGTAAAATGAATGGTAAGAAAGGCCATAGAATCTATAGATTCATATATTATATTCCTGTAAAAATTACAAAGTGAATTTGATTATAATTAATGCATCCAGAACTATACATTTGTAGTAATCTAGGAAGCTAAGAAAGGGTAAAAAAAGCATATGCAGTTGTAAAGTGATGGGAGCAGAAGCTACTATAGGAATTGGTTGGAAAGGAGTGAAGTGATATCCCAACATCTTTGGCCAAAACAAGGACCCAAAGAAGAGGGAGAGATATCCTGGGGATTATGAAGTCACAATCCAAACAAGGAAGCAAAATGAAAGACTGTAAAGAGCAGCATCAGGAGTCGAACTCTCCCAATGCTTGTATTTGTTTTTCTTGTAACTATTTCAACATGTTTTTAAACAGATTATAATTTTTATCCTTAGAATTATTTTAAAGAACAGTTAAAAAAAAATGTGTTCCAGTATATTGCTCATGTTGATATGTAAGGTTTTGGAATGGAACTTTCCTAAAATATTTGTCCTGAACCAACTGGAAATGTCTTACCTTGTTTTGCTTATATTAATGAATGAATGAAATGGAAGTTCTGGTTAGTGATTTTCATTTTCAGTATGCCATATTATAAACTTACCAGATAAGGTATTATGACAAGTTTATTTGGAACCTTTTAATAAGTAAAGAAACTGATACATAGCAAAGCATTTATTAAATCTTGAGAGTTAATTAGTATTATGATAACAAATTCAACATTTTTATTATGTTAATGGAGATTGCATATGATCCAGTAATTCTCATTCCATCTTTCTGCAGGGTAACTGACATTTTCTTTATTTGAGGTTCATTTTCCTAAATCTGCCTCTATTCTAGCATGTTGAAATGTGTCCAGAGAGAGGCAATGTATGTAAACCTTATGGGTGACTAAAGCTAAATTATGAGTGTCTGTTGGTTTATTTGCAATTAGCAATCAGTCATTAATACACAGCATTAAGCAAAGCATTATCTCTGTTTTTAGTATTTTGTTTTCCCCAATTACATGTAAAAACAATTTTAATGTTCATGTTATAAACATTTAAGTTCCAAATTCTCTCCTCTCCCTGCCCTCATCTTTGAGACAATAAACAATTTGATATAGATTATACATGTGTAGTCATGCAAAATATATTTCTTCATTAGTCATTTCAAAGAAAATATAGACAAAAATTAAGTAAAAAAATAAGTAGGGTTCAATCTTAAGACTCCATCAGTTCTTTTCATCAATATGGATAAATATAATTTTTCATCATAAATCCTTCAAAGTTCTCTTGGATAATTATATTGCTGAGAATAGGTAAGTCATTCACAGTTGATCATCTTACAATATTACTATTAGTGTGTATGATGTTTTCCTAATTCTACCCATTTCACTTTCAATCAGTTAATGTACGTTTTCCAAATTTTCCTAAGACCATCTCCTCATCATTTCTTATACAACAATAGAATTCCATCATAGTCATATACCACATTGTGTTCAGCTATCCCCCAATTGATAGCTGTACCATCACTTTCCAATTCTTTGCCATTAGAAAAGAGCTGTTATAAATATTTCTGTACAGATAAATCATTTACCTTTTTAATTTATTTTTTGGATAAAGACATATAGGATATTGCTGGTCAAAAGTGTATGTATGGTTTTATAGCCCTTCCTGCACAGTTCCATTAGTTCATAACTCCATCAGTATTATATTAGTGTCTCAATTTTCCCACGTCCCCTCCAATATTTGTCACCTTTCTTTTCTGTACTATTAGTCAATCTAATATATGTAAGGTAGTATCTCAGAATTGTTTTAATGTACATTTCTCTAATTGAAGTTAGTGCATTTGAAATGTCTATATATGTAAAACTGATTACTTCATATTAAAATAACTTCATATCTTTTGATGATATATCAATTGGGGAATGGGATTTATTTTTATAAATTTGACTCAGATCTCTACATATTTGAGAAACAAAACTTTAATAAAAAAACTTACATCGATTTTTTTATAGTTAAGTTTGCTAACTGTATTTTTCTCCATACAATTTTCCTCTATTTATTCTATCATCTGTCTCCTTTCACTGGGCCCCTGCTGACTTCCCCCCAGTCTCCTTTCCCTCCTACATTCCTGTATGGTAAGATAGATTTATATACCCAGCTGAGTATATATATATATATACCATTTCTTCTTCTTCTTTTTATTTTTTTGGCAGGGCAATGGGGGTTAAGTGACTTGCCCAGGGTCACACAACTAGTAAGTGTCAAGTGTCTGAGGCTGGATTTGAACTCAGGTATTCCTGAATCCAGGGCCAGTTCTTTATCCACTGCACCACCTAACTGTCCCCTTTTAGCCTGTTATAATCAGAATAAGGTTCAAGATTTCCCTACTACTTTTCCCTTCTTCTCTTCCACTGTAAAAACTCTTTCTTGCCTCTTTGCAATCCAAATTGCTTTGCCTTCCAGAATATCATCCTCCAAGTCTTCTGATCCTTTAATTTTGAAGGTGCCAGGTTCTGTGTAATACTGACTGTGACTCCATGATATTTAAATTGTTTCTTTCTGGCTGCTT
The DNA here is from genome assembly GCF_019393635.1 of Dromiciops gliroides. Lineage (NCBI taxonomy): Eukaryota > Metazoa > Chordata > Mammalia > Microbiotheria > Microbiotheriidae > Dromiciops > Dromiciops gliroides. The sequence goes on from NC_057863.1 coordinate 164,834,402, forward strand.
GTAGTATTTTCTCCTTCACCTGATAATTCTGGAATTTGGCTACAATATTCCTTGGAGTTTTCCTTTTGGGGTCTGATTGGTGCATTCTTTTTTTTAATTTTTTTTTTTTTTTTAGTGAGGCAATTGGGGTTAAGTGACTTGCCCAGGGTCACACAGCTAGTACGTGTTAAGTGTCTGAGGCTGGATTTGAACTCAGGTACTCCTGACTCCAGAGCCAGTGCTCTATCCACTGCGCCACCTAGCTGCCCCGCGATTGGTGCATTCTTTAAAAGATGATTTAATCCTCTGATTCTACCATATCAGGGCAGTTTTATAATTTCCTGGAATATGGTGTCTAGACACTTTTTGTTTTGTTTTGTTTTGTTTTGTTTTGTTTTGTTTTGTTTTGTTTTGCTGGACAATGAGGGTTAAGTGACTTGCCCAGGATCACACAGGTAGTAAGTGTCAAATGTCTGAGGTCGGATTTGAACTCAGGTCCTCCTAATCCATGGCCTGTGCTTTATCCACTGTGCCACCTAGCCACCCCTGCGTCTACACTCTTGATCATGACTTTCAGGTAGTCCAATAATTCATAGATTATCTCTCCTGGATCTATTTTCCAGGTCAGTTGTCTTTCCAAGGAGGTATTTCAGTTTCTTCTATTTTTTTCCCATCTTTTGAATCTGCTTAATGGATTCTTGGTGTCTCATAGAGTCATTAGATTCCATATGCCCAATTTTAATTTTAAGGCATTATTTTCCTCAATAAGCTTTTGCACCTCCTTTTCCATTTAACCAATTCCCCCCCCCCTCCCTCATTTGGCCAATTGTATTTTTTAAGGAATTTTTGTCTTCAGTCTATTTTTGTACTTCTTTTTCAAGTGTAACTAATTTCTCTCATTTATTTCCCCAATTTTTCTTCTCCCTCTCTCATTAGATTTTTAAAAGCCTTTTTGATCACTTCCAAGAAGGCTTTTTGGTTTTGAGACCAGACCATCTTCCCATTTGAGGCTTCACATGTAGGCATTTTGACTGTATTATCCTCATATGAATTTTTATTTTTTTCTCCCCTCTCACCATAGAAGCTGCAATGTTAAGGGTCTTTTTCTGTCTCTTACTCACATTTTAGCTTATTTTTAAACTTATAAAGTTGAGGTCTGCGCCTTGGGCACGGGGGCAATGTTACAAGCTTCTTGTGCTAGGGGATAGGGGCCTAGTCACTGACTATATGCTCTGAGGCCTCTGTGACTTTGGGATTACTCAATGCCCTGGACTTGCTCAATGTGCTGAGATGGCTTGGCCAAGTCATGCCTATCCTGTGGCTGGTTCTCTAGCTAGCAGTTTGCCCTCTCAGCCAGGGTTGGCAGGTCTTAAAAATGGCCTGTTTTGCCACCAGCCTTCTGAGGCAGGAACAGTATGCCTCAGAGACTCATTTATTCTGTGTCCAGAAGCCTGCTGTAACTTGCCCAGACCCCCTCTATTGTGTGCTGCTCTGAGCTGTGATGTACTGTGCTGCACTGAGCTGTGCTGACCTGTCCTCCCCTTTCACTCAAGTGAGGCAGACCATTCCTGAAGTCTTCCAAATTATCTCAATTTAGAGTATTGTGTCTCTCTGTTTTTTGTAAGTTCTGTAGTTCCAGAATCTATTTAGAGGCTTGATTTAATGTTCTTTTTGAGGGAAACTTGGGAGAACTCAGGCAAATTCTTGGCTTCTCTCCACCATCTTGGCTCTACCTCTAAATATATTTTTCAACATTCATTTTTATAAGATTTTGAGTTCCAATTTTTCCCTTCCTTTCCTCCTTTCCTTTCTCTCCAAGATAGCAAGCAATCTGATATAGATTATTAATGTGCAAATATGTTAAACATGTCCACATTAATTATGTTCTGGAAGAAATATCATAACAAAAAGGGGGAAAAAGTGAAAATATTCTTTGATCTATATTCAGAATCTATAATTCTTTCTTTGAATATGGATAACATTTTGCATCATGAGGCTTTTGGAATTGTCTTAGATCATTGTGTTGCTGAGAAGAGCTAAGTGTATCCCCTTTTTCTTGAGAAATGAGACCTTTATCAGAGGAATTTATTGCTATTTCACATCAGTCTTTTACTTTCCTTATAATTGTGGTTGCATTTGTTTTGTTTGTGGGAAAATAATTTATTGTAATCAAAGTTACTCATTTTATTTCTCATGATCATTTCTATTTCATTTTTCATCATATAGTGTCTCTCATCCATAGATTTGACAGGTCATTTTTTTTTCTTTGCTCACATAATGTGCTGATGTGACATCACCCTTTACATCTAAACAATGTAACTTATTTTTTACTTATCTTGGTATATACTGTAAGATGTAGGTCTAAGCCTAGCTATCAGTCTCCCAGATTGCTTTCCACTTTTTCCAGCAGTTTTTGTGAATGGGGACTACTTCTTTCAATGTATTGGACATCTTGATTTAACAAGCTTTAAGTAACAGTGGCCATTTGCTTCTGTAAATGTTGTACATAGTTTCTTCCATTGATCAACTATTCCATTCATTATCCAATTCCAGATTGCTTTTATGATTACCACTTGGTAGTATAGTTTTAGATCTAGTACTTTCAGGCTACCTTCCTTAATTCTCTTTTATTCACTTTACATCTTTGATCATTTCCCCCAGCAGTTGTATTTTGTTATTTTTCTAGCACTATAAAATAATTGTTCAAAAATTTGATTGGTATGACAGGGAATAAGCAAATCTTTTTGGGCAGGTTTTTTCATGTTTTACTAAATTGGCTCAGCATATAAATTAGCAATTAATATTTTCTAGTGGTTTTTATTTGTCTGTATTTGTGAAAAAATGTTTCATAATTGTGTTTATATATTTCTTACTTGTGTCTTGACAGATAGACTGCCAAGAATTTTACATTCTCTGTAAATATTTTAAATGGAATTTCTCTTTCTATCTCTTCTTTATGGGCTCTGTTGGAAATATTTTAGGAAAAGCTAATGATTTTTTAGAGATTATTTTATATCCTGCAACTTTTGAAAAGTTAGCGATTTTTTAGTTTCTTAATTGACTCGCTATTTTTAACAAATATTCCATCATATTACATGCAAGAAGTGCTTGCTTCATAGTATAATATTGGATATTGTTGATAATGAACATCCTTCCTTCACCTCTGACCTTATTGGAAAGACTTTTAATTTGTCTTCATTGCAAATGATGTTTGTTCTTTGCTTTATATCGATACCACTCATCATCTAGGATCCAGGACAGAGCCCTCTGGGACACTCAAAGTTAGTATACATAATCTGATAAAAGGTACAGCAAACAAATTGGAGAGAGAATGGTCAAATCAATAGGAAGAAAACTCAGACATAAAAATGTTATGCAAATCTTGAGAGTATCAAGAAGAAGAGGATGGTCAATCAACAGTGTCAAAATCTACTGGGAGATTAAGACAGAGGAGGATTGGCAAAAGAACATTAGGTTGGTGGCCTGGGCAAAGATACAGGTGCACAAAATGAAATCTCTTGCTTGGGGAACTACAATTAGGAAAATTTCTTACAGAGGAAATTTCATATTCTCTCCAAAAATATGGAGAATTACTTAAGCAACTTAAGGAGGAGAGTTACATAGACCCATTGAAACAAACACAGTTTGATAATTGTGTGGAAGTTGAGTTGAAGAGAAAAAAGCTGAGCAGGAATGATAATTAGGAGTCTATTGCTATAATCTAAGTGAAAGGTCAATAAGCCTAAATTAAAGTGAATGAAGGGAATAGAGCAGTGGGAAAGATTTTATAATATAAGTGATAGGACTTGGCAAATTAATGGATCTATAAAGATGAGTGATACCAAGGTTATGAACCTAGGTAACTGAGAGGTTGATGGCACCATTGATAGAAAATTCTTTGTAATATAATAATGGTGTGACATTATATTAACTAAATGCACCCATTTCATGACACCTAAATTCAGATTAGGTAGTTAACATTCATCTTTTTTGGGAGCTAAGAGTTGTTTCTTATCATATACAACCACTTTCATGAATTTCGAATGATTTCACATTTTTTAAGAAGTAAAATATTTATTACTTTCATATAACTACATGGATGTCTGTATAACTATCTATCTGTAGTTATATTTATACATGCATACATACATACATACATATATATGATTTCCTGTATAATACAAGTTCTTTATGGAGTCTATAGTATTCTTACATTGCCAGCCAAGTGCCATATACATCAAGTAGTTATGTGACATAGTGCATAGAATGATGTACTTGGAGTGAAAAAAGTCTGAGTTTAAGTCCTACATAAAACACTAACTAGCTATATAACCCAAATCAAGGAATTTAACTTTTCTAAGCCTTAGTTTCCTGATTGATAATGTAGGCATAATAATAATTCCTAACAGAGGGTTGTAATATTCAATTGAGAAAAGACATGTAAAATGCTTTGTAATTTTTGAATCGTGATATATAGGCTATTACTAATAATTCTTTAAATATTTCCTTCAATATTTAATATCATGTTGCTATCTTAAAAATTCTTTAGTATTTCCCCATTGGTTATAGTATAATCTTTTATACCCTTTTATTTATGTGCTTTTTAAATCAATCCACTATTTCAATTTAAGCTATATTTATACATAAACTCTTCAGATCAATCAATTTGTCCTACATACTGTCTCAGAAAAATTACATTATTCTTTGATTCCACCCTATCTTTGTTAATACCCCATATGACTTACATGAAATGTTTTACCATACTGTCTCTAATTATCTAAATCTTAGCTTTCATTAAAGGCTCTGCTACAAACTAAACTATAGAACTGAATTTCTGTATTATTGATATATTATTTAATGATTGCATACTTGTCTCTCTGGTTAGCTTATCAATTATTTGACGAAAGGTATCACATCTTTTATGCATTTATGTCCAAAAGAGCAACTTATACTGCCTTGCACACATAAGAGACATTTAAGCCTGACTTTAGAAACACACACATATACACATACATGTATATGTGTACACATCTACATCTACATCATCTACATCTACACCTACATCTATCTATCTATCAATCTGTCTATCTATCTATCTATCTATCTATCTATCTATCTATCTATCTATCTATCTATCTATCTATCATCTATCAACATAACCAAGTGAATAAATAGTAGTAGTAGTAGTAGTAGTGATTGTTGTTGTTTGTCCTTTGTTCTTGAAGAGAACCATGATGTCATGACTTGTACTGAATTGGATTTAAGTGACGGAGAACAATGCAAGATCACCACCCTCAGTATGTCTCTAGAGCTATCTGGCCCGAGTTGTAAGATATATATCAGGGTGACTGAAGATGGCCCTTGGATGTTGAAAGCAATTAGGATTAAGTATCTTGCCTAGGGTCACGTAGCTAGTAAATGTCTGAGATGAGATTTGTACTCAGGTCCTCTTGACTCCAAGGCCAGCCCTCTATATATTGTGCCACCTAGCTTCCCCTGTAGTAGTGATAGAAAAATTTCAAAAGATAAAGAAGTATGACTATGTGGTGTGCATATATGGATTCTTGACTTATTTGAGATAGAGCTAAAAGTATAAGTTCAAGTATACAGATCAGCCATTATTCAACAACCCCAGAGTACAGTATTGTGGAAGTCTTTGAGAATGTACCTTACTGAACATTTTGTATCTTGAATCTATATATTTTACTGAGAACCAAATTTGGGACCTGCATGTTAAATGTTGATATTTAATTTTGATCACCACTAACTAATCTTTCAAATGAAAGAGAAAATTATTTTTCATCCAGACTAATTATGTAAATATTTTGTCAAGTCTATGCATTAACCTAAGTGTTATATGTTTCTTTGACTTTCTGATCAATCCTGCTTACCATTTAATTACCTTTGCTGGGAAGAAGCTGTACAGTGTGCTCATTTAATTGTAGTTCAGTCTGCTTAAAGATTTTACTACTCTTTCCATCAAATAAAATAACTACATGGAATTAGGAAATAATTGTGAAAAAGATATATTGGATAGTAGAACCAACAAAGAAGCATTAAAAAGGAGTTCTATCAATATATACAGCATAAGTACTACTAATAATGTGACAAGAAACTTTATAAGTATTTGATTGTTCAAGATTTAATAGGACTACTTACATGCTGAGTATACATAAACATGTTACATTGTTTTTGGTGAAAATAATTAACAGCAATATAGCCTAAAGTGCTCTTTACATATACATAACTAGATATACAGATATATACAGACATCTATCTATCTATCTATATCCATATATCTCTATCTCTATATTGCTATAGCACTATACTTCTTATAATTTAGAGTCAGAAGACCTGGATTCAAATCCTGACCCTGCCACTTATTCTTACCATGACTGTTCCTTGGTTTTCTCATATATATAAAAAGGGAACATATCTCTATAACTTTTAATTAATACAGTTAAGTATATTTGAAGGAGAAAGACTGGATTATTTAACAGAAATAATGGTATTTTACATGAATTGGCTATATTCTCATTAGTGGAGCACTGAATCTCTCTCATTTCTCCCCTGCCATCCCTTCTTTCTATCTGCCTCTGTCTCTGTCTCTGTCTCTTGATTTATTCCATTCATTAATCCTTAAATTCATGGTACTAAAGGAAATTTATTATCCAGCTTAATTTTTTTTTTACATTTTAGATTTTTAAAAATGTTTTTAAAATTAAAAGCAATAATATACATATGTGTTCTAGGAGTATGAAACTAGTCAGATCTAACAATGGTGAGATAGGGGTGTGATGGAGCTATGGCTATAAGAAAAGATCCCAAGTAGAAAGTTTGATCAGAATTAGAGATGGATCCATCAACCATTCAGACATGAGATAATAGGAAGACAAGCAGGAAGGTAGCATTTATTAAGTGCCTACTATGTACTAAATACTATGCTAAGTACTTTAAAATTGTTATCTCATCTAATCATCACAATCACCCTGCAAAGTAAATGCTATTTTTATGCTCATTTTATAGTTGAGACCAGTGAAGCAGATGGAAATTATAGAAAAGCTCTGGTAAAAAGATTTATAATTTAATGGGGGAAAAAAGTGTATGAATTATTTAGCAAATTGGAATGAAGTTCTAAAGCATGTCTGATTGCATTATAAGATTAATATAGATCATCATCATTAACACTTAAAGAAAATAATAACATAGTTTGGTCAAACCTGAGTCTTGAACTAAAACATTCTACCTTTCAATCTTAAAGTACCAGGAATTTGTATAAATCATGTGGGCTGGAGAGCAGAACACTATTGGGTAAGGATTTATTTGTGAAACATGAAACTAGAACAGCTAATTATATTGGAAAACTAAAGAAACTTTTGAAAGCAATGTAAAACTCCCACTCTGCCAGCAAAATCCCTCCTTTTTCCTCCCTTTCCTCACCCTGGTGGTCATTCTGTTATTGAAAACAAACAATACTACATGCAAGACAAGTATTCTCCATAATTAGTGGTGCTTGCCACTTCACTACCATATAATTAGTAGCACTGGCTAAAATGTGTTCTTATATAAGGAGTAGGCATGTAATTATAAGAGATATTTACATCTCTATAACTCTTAGCAATAGCCATAATATGTTCTTTAAAGTATTTGCATAAATAAATGCAACTCTAAATTTGGGAATATGCCAGGTTTGACATTATGGAGCAAAGCAGTTTTCATACTATCCTATGACTTTGGAACAACTAAATTAAGTTTTGTTACTAATACCTCATTACCCTGAATTTTAATAGAATTTATTTTTTATACCATTCATTTACTACAAAGCATACCTTGCATTTTTTTTTTCTTTATGGCTAAGTCCTTCCTTCATTTCCTGTCATCTGTACTTCCTGAGGCATGGTCACTTCCAGTTTTTATCCTTTTTCCCTGTCCCCTTTGCTGCTGTACAAATGCTCCTTTTAGCTTCTCCATTAGAATGTAAGCTCCTTGAAGCAGTATCAGCCTTTTTTTAAACTTAAGTGTTTCTTCCCTGTTTCTGTTTCTCTGTCTCTGATCTCTCTGTTGATCAATTTAGCTAATCATCCTGCCATTCATTTATCTGTTGACTAATATATTTATCCATATATATATTTATCTATGATCTTTCAATCTTCCATCCATCCATCCATCTATCCATGTATCTATCTCTATATCTCTCTCTTTCCATCTAAATACCCATCCATCTATGAATCTATGATCTATCTATGTATTCCAAGGTAGGTTACAAACTTCTAGAATATCAAATTCCAAGTATTGAGCTGCTTTGTAATCTCCAAACCATTTAAGACATTCACCTGCAAATACTTATTGTTCAGCAAATATGTTCTGATTGAACTATTAATCTCACACATCAGAGTGGCAGGCTTAAAAATTATTTTGAGAGATTGGGCATCATGACCTGCAATAAGAAATCATTAAACTAGTTGCTCTATTTGTCATCATACTTCTTCTATGACATTTCTATTTTACATAGAATTTCATACAAGGATGATGTGGAAATTAAGAAGTAAGCTCTACCCTAAATTACATGATATTTTGCCTTTCTTGAATGAATAAAATACCTTATTTTGACCTTTTTCCTTCTGTTGGCTTGCTTCTAGATGTACACCATAACATCTGAGTCACAATGGAGTGGGAAGAATTTGAAGTGCTTTACCATTAAGCAGTGCATTAAGCAAAGCCTCTCCAGCTAGTGCATTGTGCCCTAAGAGATCTTTGGGAGGCCTGGACTATACAAACAGGACTCTTGAAACACATTTCACTGTACTCACATTGTTTATGCTTTCCTATGTTTTAGGATTCTATGTATGTGTTTTGATTAGTTTCATTTGCTTGGTTCTTTTGAAAATTCTGACTGGGCTTAGTTCGTTGAGAAAGGAAAATTATTCCACCTGCATTTTTACAAAAAAGGTTCTTTCAATTTGTACTACTACTTCCAGATACATAGAAACATATATACATGAATATATACCCACAAATATATATATATATATATATATATGTTTATATTCATGCATGGATGTTTGCATACACACATATATAGATTTATTTATATATACATACATTTATGTATGCATGATGATATATTCTTATATCTTTAGATACTCATTTAAACAATAACATGATCTTATAATTCTCTGTTGATTAGATAAGTATTTATAGATGCCATTTTACTTATGGGAATGAAAGAATCATACTTAGAATACAGAGATAATATCATTATAATATAATTTAGCACTTTAATTATCTAGACATTTTAAGTTGAAAGAGCTTTGTAGATAGCATTATCTGGATACTGCCTAATTTTTCATACTTAACTTTGCATTTGGAACAAAAGCCTGAAATGTAGGATGTCACACAAATAAATTCCTTGAAAGCAGAAAGAATACTTTGTTTATCTTTGTAGTTTACAAAGTGCTTCTATCTAAAAGCCAATTACATGATTGTTGAATACAGAAAGGAAGTAAAGGAGGAAATAAGGAAGAAAAGAAGGAAGAAGGGAAAGAAGGAAGAAGAAATGAAGGCACAAAGGAAGGAAAAAGGAGAGAGTGAGGAAGGGGGAAAAAAAGCAAGGAAGGGAGAAAGGGAGAGAGGGGAAGGTTGTATAAGGGAAGGCAGGATGGGTGTCCTGATTTCTTATGAAGATTTGCTTTTCCACAGACCTGTATGTAAACTTCAAAAACCAATTACCTTAAGAAAAACACATTTTCCACTCTACCATGCTTTAGAGTTTTTAAAAATTTCTTATGCATAGTCATCTATTTCTTGATACCAGCTAAAATTTTATAGAATTTTTCCTTTCTTTTTTTCACCTTTTTTCATTCAGCCTGAGAGTACAGTTTTTTAATCTCCTTAAACTAATTTCATTATGCTGTTTTTCTTCTTGAAATTAACCTCATTGTAATTTCCAAAGAATTAATATGAGAAAACACCCAAACATATATTATCTAGTAGGTATGTAGTGGGACCCTAAGAAATTCAAAAGACTCAAACCCCCTAGGTCAAAGGGAAAACAGCTCTCTCCCATCTCTGGAATAAGGTGTGGTAGGGCATGGTCCCAGTATGCTGTTGATCAATGCTAAGGTCATCAAGATGATTTGCAAAATCTGGATGAATGCTGCAAACTTTAAAGAATACCCCTTATCAAAGATCCCCTCTTAGTTATCTTGCCCCAGTTTATTTTGTGTTTTATCTTGCTTTGTAATTCCTTCCCAGTTCCTTGTAATGTCCTTCCCTCCCTTTTCTCTGGTAAAAACACAAAAGACCAGTCTTCTCTCTCTCCATCAGGACAGTCACCTAGGTGACCTGTTCACTGACCATGTATTCCTCTCCTAATATATCTCTTTTTATTTTTTAAGATTCGTGGTAAGCCTCCAAATCTTTGGGTGAGCTAGCCCCCTGATCCAGGTCACAATTTCTCCCAAAGAGGTAACCATTATAATCTTAAACAGTGTTCTTGCTTTTTCATACCATTTTTGAAAATAGGCTTAATATATTCCATTGTCCTTTTATCTTTGAAAAGATCCTTGGACCACACAGCTTCCCCAAATTTCCCCTCTTATTTTTCTTTTCTAGCACCAGATTTTAATAAAGAAAGAAAAAAATGAAGTCACCGAGCCTCTATGTGATTTTTAATCAACTATATGGGAAATATGGTACCTCATGATTGTGGGATAACATTTATTGGGAAAAAAAAATAATTCAAACCTTTATTCCAAATCTGCTTAGGGTCCCTCAAATCATTATCTGTATTATTTTGATCAATAGAACTGATTAGTTGAAGTAGATATCTGAAGCTCTGAAATCCAATCTTTGTAATATTTCAAAATGATTTTATCACTGCTAGATTTTGGAGCAAGTGAAATACTTAAGGCACTTGAAGCCAGATTTCTTCTTTCCTAATGTACCTACCAGTATGGGTTCAAACACAATGTAGATTCAACCCTCACTAATTAAAGTAGATTGGAATTCCTGATAGATTATTGATGCTAGACACAAACTTCTCTATCTTAGTTTGTTTAAGATAGCTTAAAACAGGTACAATAGCACTTAATTTGCCTCTAGTTCACCAGAGTTAATCTCAACATTTTATTAATACTGATAAAAATAAAAAGAAATAGAATTCAAGCTTAAAGTTATGAACCCTGTCAAAAAAAACCCCAACATACTATAAATGAACTCTGTTTTCTATTGAAAAGGATTTTTTTTTTTTGCATTTAACTGTATTCAGTATCATTTGTTTTCCCTTACCAGATCTTTTTTGTTGCTTTGGTGACTCCATATTGCCTATATAGCCCCATATATGTTATTGGGTTTTATTAAAAGGGTAATGGTTTATTTAAATAAATTCACATTTCATTAAAAATAGATGATCCTACAGAAAAAAACAAAAACATGAATCATAATTTATGGAGGAGGCTAAAAAGGTTAACAGATAACCTATCAACAGTAGCTAAAAAGGGTTAACAGAAAAACTAAGGTTTGTGTTCTTATCAACAGTACAATAACCAAGATGGTTTCAGTCCCTATCAACCCTCACCATAAATAGAGACAGTAACTAGGGAATATTAACCATTAATATCGATCAACATTCCTAGATGGCAGGACATTTAGAAACCAGATCTTTGTTTGTTTGTTTGTTTGTTTGTTTGTTTGTTTTGTCTTGGTTTTTGTTTTTTTGAAACCAGATCTTAAATAAAGAGATATCAAAAACATAGAGATACTCTGGCTCTAATATGTTTAAGCATGTCTTTATGAACATGGAAAGAAAAGACCAAATGTGTCCTTAGGTTTACCTTATGATGTGTAAACCCCCAAAACACACCTCCAAGGAAAAGGTACCCACCTCGGGGGTTGTCTTAGGGCCCAGGAAGTCCAAATTAGGATAAGACCTCCCATCAGCCTCTCACAAGGAAGAGATTAAATTAATAAAATTAAATTAAAACAATAACTTATTTGTTCTCACTATAAATATAACTATTTTCCTCTCTCTATTTGAGACACCTTTTGGTGCACTCCCTGTGCTCATCACAATATTTTAATAAAACTTGGGAAACTGAGTCACTGAGTCTTGTAATACTTTGGGGCACCTCATGATCAATTTGATCAATTAAATTCATCCCTACATCAATATTGGTTTATTATACACATATGTTTGCATGAGAGTTCTCCTCCTTTGATTGTCTGAAAGTACTTAAAACAATTTGCAAAGACACCTGATGTACAACCATAAAGTATTGTGGCACTGAGTGATATGTTTCAAAAATTATACATTAGACATACGTTTTGTTTTAATTCAGCTATTTCTGAGATTCTGTAATGCTCTATTGAATTTTATTTTTCTCTCTATATCTTTGAGAAATAAAGTCAATCAGATGGACATGAAGTTCAATTTTATTAAGGAAAGGAACTACATTCAATTGGAACCTTTTTTTCTCAACATATCGGTTCTCATTGTACGTTTGAGTCATAAATCTCCTAGATCCCTTTATGAACAAGTTGTTTTTACTGCTGCTAAAATAAAAGACCAATATAGCTATGGAAGAATGATCTGAATTCTGTTCTTCCTAGGACATCATGAACCAAATTGTAAACTAAGTGATTCTTAGAGAAGTTTTATTATTAGTACCTATGCAAAATGTAGAAAGAACAGCTTGATTTTGTAGATCTCATTTTGATGGATGGTACAAGAAGTTATTGAAATCACCTTTTCCTCCTTTACATGAATAACATTTTAGTAAAAAGTCATTGAGGAATGATAGAAAACCACACAATCAAATTTTTATGAAGCCACTTTCTGAATTATAATAGCATATATTGAAACACCTTTTTCTTCATATTTACTCTTCATTTATGTCTCTTACTTTTCTTTCTTCTTTTGTTTTGGTAAAGCCTTCAATAACCGTGCCAGACAATACTTGTTGTAACCCCAATGTATATGTGCCCTATGAGAATTGGAGTGCCACCAATGTACTGAGAAAGACATTGCAGGAAAGCTCTGCCCTGAGGAGAAAGCATGAGGTGACCTTTCTGGGGTTTCAAAGGTTGGAGTGGCATCTGGAAGTTGTGTCTGCCACCTGTGGGTCATGACAACCTGTGCTACCAGCCAATTAGCTTGCAGCTGTCTGTGAGGACAGCCCTGCTTCCTGTTTCACAGGGGGCTTCTGGGAGAAATGGCAAAGGAGCATGGTCTTTTCATTCAGGAACTGGCTGTGAGTTGGAGTAATGCTCTCTCTCTCTTAGATAGCTAGATGAAGGCTGTTTTTCCTCTCTCTCCCTTTGCTGACTCCTAATATACTTTAATAAATGCTTAATGCCCCCAAAGTGGTGCTAAAGCTTTTCTCATTTAAGGCAACCAGACATTAGATTATAAACATCAGGTTGGAATTTTAGGCTTTATAGTTCCAGATCAAGACGCAATTGTTTTTTGAGTTCAAAATACATCCATCTTGCTTACTCAATAGGATCAAAATCCTGGATACATTTATATAGATGGCAATTAGAGCCTATCAAAGAAATTTGTTGACTTTTCATCCTAGACTCAAGTGGCAGTCTAGTAGGCCTGGGTCCAGTTAGGGATACTCTAACCCTAAGGAGGACACTCTGACCATAGAGAAATATGGTTGATCAACTTGCTGAGGTCAAATTAGAGATTACTCTTTCCTTGGAAAAGAAAAGTATTTAATTAACGAGATAGTGGTTAGTCAAATAGATAATAAAGCAGACATGTCACAGACACCTGAAAAATTGGGTCCCTTGAAATTTATAGCATGAGCCTAATTGGGAGTCAGTTGTGTTTGCTATGTTATTAGGACCAGTTAATGACAATTATCTCAAGTTAGGAAAATGGCTTATTTACTAATTCATGTATCTCACTCCCCAATAGTTAGCATCCTCATTCACCAAACAGCTGCAACTTTTTCAGTCCTAAGACTCTCCTACCACTCCCTTCACTCCTCTATAAAACTGTCACCTTCTCCTTTGTTCAGGGAGTTGAAATTTAGACTTCTTCTCCCAGCCATACCTCTGTTTGACAAATAATAAAATACTTAAATTTTGATTGGATCATGTGTGAGAGTATTTCTTTGATAGAGGGATAGTTTCAAATCCAGTTTTGCAGTCAGTCCCTCATCCTATCTCCCATCTGAGAATCTCACCTCATGTTTTACTGAAAATATGGAGGCTATTTCCCAAGAGATCCCTTTGTTCCTTTCTTCAACTAACATGATTCAGACACTTTCTGTCAAAATTTCCTCCTTCTTCCCTGTTTTGTCAGTCCTAAAACTATTATAATACCTTATCTCCTCATACTTTGTTTTTTAAGATGATTGTGTCTTGGGGCAGCTAGGTGGTGCAGTGGATAGAGCACTGGCCCTGGAGTCAGGAGTACCTGAGTTCAAATCTGCCCTCAGACACTTAACACTTACTAGCTGTGTGACCCTGGGCAAGTCACTTAACCCCAATTGCCTCACTAAAAACAAACAAAACCCCCCCCCACACACAAAAAAAAAGATGGTTGTGTCTATCTGATGATGCTAGTGAGGAATTACATGATACACATCCATTTGATAAGAGATTGTGGGGAGGGCAGCTAGGTGGCGCAGTGGATAGAGCACTGACCCTGGAGTCAGGAGGACCTGAGTTCAAATCCGGCCTCAAACACTTAACACTTACTAGCTGCGCGACCCTGGGCAAGTCACTTATCCCCAATTGCCTCACAAAAAAAAAAAAAGAGAGAGATTATGGGACACAATATGTTAGCTTGAAACTTAGGTCATTGATAATACCTTGATAGATAACAAATGAGAAGATATATATAAAAGACAGGAAGTAAAACAATTTTGTATCAGATTCTACTTTCTAGATTTCTGAGATCTACTCTGTTGTAAAAGAAGCTAATTGAAGCAGTATGGTTGACTGAGAAACTGTGACCATGACATGGAAACAAGTGATACTCTAAGGCAATGGGATAGGGTGTGGCCAAGATTTTCATCTTTGCATACATTTGTTCATTTTCATCTTTGTATACATTTATTAAACTCTGACTATATCCCAAACATTATGCTATGCCATGAGGGATACAAAGAAGGGCAAAAAACAAAAATAGTTCATACTTTCAAAAAACTCACAGTCTAATAGGAGAGACAGCTTGGAAACAACTATGTATTAAAAAAAAAAACCTTCAAAATAAATTGAAAATAATCAAGAGAGAGAAGGAACCTGAATTAAGAGGGATAAGGATAAACTTCCTA
The DNA here is from genome assembly GCF_019393635.1 of Dromiciops gliroides. Lineage (NCBI taxonomy): Eukaryota > Metazoa > Chordata > Mammalia > Microbiotheria > Microbiotheriidae > Dromiciops > Dromiciops gliroides. The sequence goes on from NC_057863.1 coordinate 164,849,671, forward strand.
TAGGATCTGGGTTTTTAACTGTGATTTGAAAGAAGCTAGGGAAGCTGGGAGGTGGAGATGACGAGCCAGGTAGAATGGAGAGCAAAGGAAAATGCTCAGAGTGAAGAGTTGGACTATTTTCTTCAAGTAATAGCAAGGAGGCTGGTGTCACTGGATTACAGACTAGGAAGACTGGTTTAAAGGGAAGAAAACTGGTGAGGAAAATTCATATTGTGCTGTATTATTTAATAACCAATATTAGCCTGTGATCCATATTTTTCCTTATTCTGAAGGGCAGATAGTTTCTGAATGGCTTGACTGAACAATAAGATCTTTCCTAGCCCCCAAGGCATCTTCTCCTAAAGCAGCCTGGTTTGGGCCTCTCCCAAGTGAGGACTTTATTTCTGTTTATGCTTTTGATTGAAAATTAGCTTGAGCTATTTTTCCCAGCAGTACAAGTCTTGTGTTCTTGCTTTCTTTTCTTTTCTTTCTGTAGGTAGGGCAATAAAGGTTAAGTAACTTGCCTGGGGTCACACAGCTAGTAAGTGTCAAGTGTCCGAGGCCAGGTTTGAACTCAGGTCCTCCTGAATCCAGGGTCGGTGCTTTATCCACTGCTCCACCTAGCTGCCCCCTGTCCTTGCTTTCTAATCAAGGTTGGGAAAGAGGTTTTTAATGGGGAAGAAACAAATTGATGGTCTTTGTTTTTCTGCCCAGGACTGCTAGAGGCATCTCAGTCTCACAAAGCAGCTAGCATTCATAAGTGTCAAAAATGGGAGTGATAATCTACACCTGTAGGCCAAGCCAAAGAGCAATCAGATTTGCCTTATGTTTGCCAGGGTAGGTCCAAATGGTGTACTGTCAGGCCAATCATAAGGAAGTTACACCTAGGGTTAAAAACCCTGTCTGCCCTACTCAGGGCCTTTGGCACATAAGGAGGCTAACAATTGACCCTTTTATTATAAGCCTTCATGTCTGTGTTAGAAAACGATATCTTGCTCAAAAAATTACCTAAGTTTACCTATTTGTTAAATTCTCTCAGCACTGGAAAGGTAGAGAATGGGTTATGAGTGATGAATAAGTAGGGGATTGGCATAGTGAGATCTTCATTTTAGGAAAATCATTCTGAAAGCTGAAAGGAGGATGGTGTGGCATTTAAAATTATATGTGGTTGCCTTATTTCTATCCCAAGTGTGGGGAAAATTAGCTGGGGTTTCTTTTTTTTTTTTTTTTGTGAGGCAATTGGGGTTAAGTGACTTGCCCAGGGTCACACAGCTAGTAAGTGTTAAGTGTGTGAGGTCGGATTTGAACTCAGGTACTCCTGAATTCAGGTCCCGTGCTCTATCCACTGTGCCATCTAGCTGCCCTCTGGGGTTTCTAATATATTGCTGCTTATAAATTAGAAGCTTTAGCACCAATTTTAGGGTATTAAGCATTTATTAAAGTATATTATATATTAGTAAAGAGAGATAGCACATGGCTTAGAAAATTAGGAAAGCCTAGCTAAGATAGAGGAGGAGAGAGAAAAAGGTGCTGCCACCTACAAACCTCAGGCTAAAAAGAAGAAGTTCCTATCCCTCTGTGAGCAGCAGTTTCCTGCGGGTCTGGACAAGAGGCAGTTCCTACACACTGCTACAAGCTAATTGGCCAGCATCACCCAAATCCGTTGGTTCAGTGGACTTCTGGGCAGTCCATGGGCAGAACATGCTGAGGTCAGAATTCAGAGAATACACCCCCTGAGGGCCAGGCCTTCTGGCTTCAGACTCACTCCTGAGTGAGTCAATCAGCAAAGTCAATTTATTCAATCTTAATATAATCCCCTCCAGCAGGGGCCTCTGGGTGTCCCAGAGCCCATTATTTTCTCACAATGGGCTGGAGTAGGGGGCAGCTAGGTAGTGCAGTGAATAAAGCACTGGCCCTGGATTCAGGAGGTCCTGAGTTCAAATCTGGCCTCAGACACATGACACTTAGTAGCTGTGTAACCCTGGACAAGTCACTTAACCCTCATTGCTCCACCAATAAATAAATACATACATAAATAATTAAATAAATAATTAAACAAACAAATAAATAAATAAATGGATGAACAAATGAATAAATAAATAAATTAAATGGACTGGAGTAGGGAAAAAAATTGTGTTAGGGAGACCAACAAATAGTATATTGCAATAGCCCAAGGCTCTAGTAAAGAGGACATTTTACAAGGTGGTAACAATGTCAGGGGATAGAAGAGCATATAGTTGAGAAATGTTACAAAGATAAAATTGGCAGGCCCTGTCAAGAGAATGGATTTGGGGAGTGAGGGTGGGAAGTTAAGCATAAAACCTTAGCCAGGGTGACCGGGGAATATAGTAATGGGGAAGTTGCAGTGCAGTGATAATATACTTACGTACATACATACATACATACATATATATATATATATATATATATATATATATATATATATATATATATATATATATATATATTTTTTTTTTTTTTGTGGGACAATGGTGGTTAAGTGACTTGCCCAGGGTCACACAGCAGCTAGTAAGTGTCAAGTGTCTGAGGACAGATTTGAGCTCAGGTACTCCTGAATCCAGGGCCAGTGCTTTATCCACTGTGCCACCTAGCTGCCCTGATAATATTTTTTAATGGGTGGGGTTGGATAATCAGTTTTATTTTGGATACATTGACTTCAAGATGTTTATGAGACATCCAGTTCAGTATGTCCAATAGGCAGTTGTAGAAGTGAGACTAGAGATCAAATAGAGAAGTTAGTACTAGATAAATATATTTGAGAAGCTCTATGAAGTCTTTCATTGTGATACCAAAGGAGACCACATCTCTGATGAATCCCCATGAATTCAGTAACTAGTTTTTGTTTGTCCTAATAGTGTATAAATCAACCAAAAATGTCTCCAATTATAAACAGACTACTGCTACTTTATTGTAATTCTGTGATAACGTTAAAGTTGTAAAAAAGGGAAAGTTGTAAAAATATCCAACTTTTAAATCATTTATGAGGGGTCTCTTCCCTCATCCGATAGACTATATGCTTCTTGTGGGTCATTGTGACTTCATTTTTGTTTTTCTACCCTCAGGGACTGATACAGTCCTTGGAACATACTAGGCATTTAATGATTTGATTAATTTATTGATTGCTCATCTATGGATATGAAATTACCTTTTAATATTTTAAATGTCATATGTCCCTAGTGACCCAGTTAAAAGACCATTGCAGAAACTGATTGAAATATATAATACCATTCTTGATACAAAAATTAGTAAATTGATATTTCATAGATATAAGTGCAAGCTTGATGTCAGCAAACCCTTAGAACAATTAGATATAGCCCAAAGTAGAATGTACTACTTCAGGACGAAGTGGCTTGCCCCTCAGTGGTTATGTTGTAAAGGAAATTTATTTTTCAGGTACAAGTGGAATTAGGTGGCATCCAAGATAGCATAGTGCACATGGTGCTGGACTTGAAGTCAGGAAGGCATGGGCTGAACTCCTGACTCTGATACTCAAAAATAATAGTTATGCCACTATAGACAAATCGCATAACCTCTCTGTCTTTGCTATTTCCTTTGTAAAATGAGCTTAGAATAATCTCTAAGATACATTTCATATTTAAACCTATGATCCTATGAATCTGCAAAATTTCTTTTGTAGCAATGAGAGAAGGATTTCTATAGGACTCAATGCTTAAGCTAGGTCTAAATCAGAGAGAAAAGATTGCAACAACGGAAAAGGACATATTTGGAACATTGCAAAAATTATTGGTATACTCAGTGGACACTTTCCAAAGGCAGTTAGAAGTAAGATGAGATTTTATATTTTAGTTTTGGTAGAACATAAAATAGGCTGAAGTCAGGTGGAGTAGTGGCTTAAATGCCTGGCTGAAGAGTTGCATTTTATCCCATTGACAATCAGAAATCAATAACAGGGTTTTGAGCAGGGAATGATGTGGTCATATTTAAAAAGATTAAGTTGTCAGCTCCATAAAAAATGGATTAGAAAGAAAAGGAACTGGGGGCAGCTAGGTGGCGCAGTGGATAGAGCACTGGCCCTGGAGTCAGGAGTACCTGAGTTCAAATCTGCCCTCAGACACTTAACACTTACTAGCTGTGTGACCCTGGGCAAGTCACTTAACCCCAATTGCCTCACTAAAAAAAAAAAAAAAAAGAAAAGGAACTGAGGATGGGAATATGAGGAAAGAAGTCATTACAAAATCCTGGATGAGAAAGAACTGAACAAGGTAGGGATAGTATGAGTGCAGAGGAGGAGACAGATGACATTTAGCTCTCTGCATATGTTTGTGACATCAGATTAGGTCAAAGTTTGCATATTACCCTGTAGGAGGAAAGTGATTATTTTTGTCTAACATAAATTTAGTATTGTAGTTTTATATGAACTATTTCCTTAACTTGGAGTTAGAAGGAAAGCTCTTAGGATGTCATAAGCCTCAATGTTTCTTATCATCTATTTACTAGAGTATTGTCAAAAGGGACAAAGTCATCCTCCCAGTTCTGCTAGTTCATCTATACTCCCTCATAATGACGCTTTTCAGGACACTAGTAACTAGCATGCCATTCATTGGGTTTTATGTTAGTGATCTGAAAGATCTTATGATGAGTAAAAGCACCTAAATGCACAGTTAATAATTACCTACTGGGAATATTCAATTGTACTTTAAGAAAAATTGAAATAATGGAGCAGCAGTGGATGCTACAATTGAAAATGGCATAAATGTATAAGGCTATGAGAAAAATATCTAATGTTAGTTGGCTTGATCATACATCATAGTTTTATGGAAGAATGTTTAGTGAGGAGGAAACTAGAACCTAAAAGAGTTCATGTTTTCAGAAAGCTCTGGCATTTTTAGTTTGCAAGATATTATACCTGGTTAAAAAAATTGTTTTTGGATACTTAAATGCTTAAATTTGAGGACCCAATAGGAATTTGGGTGCATAAAATAGAAAAGTTAATAATATAATATTTGGTTGATATGAGATTAAATGAATCAGAATGATACATTAATTTCATCTCCCTGTATCCGTGGGTTTAAAAATTAAGGGAGGGGGGGGGCAGCTAGGTGGCACAGTGGATAGAGCACCGGCCCTGGATTCAGGAGGACCTGAGTTCAAAGCCAGCCTCAGACACTTAACACTTACTAGCTGTGTGACCCTGGGCAAGTCACTTAACCCCAATTGCCTCACTTAAAAAAAATTAAGGGAGGGGGAAGCTAGGTGGCACAGTGGATAAAGCACTGGCCCTGAACTCAGGAGTACCTGAGTTCAAATCTGGCCTCAGACAGTTGACACTCACAAGCTGTGTGAGCCTGGGCAAGTCACTTAACCCCCATTACCCTGGGGAAAAAAAAACATTAAGGGAATGGGTTTAAAAATTAAGGGAATAAACATTCTTGGAAAAAATATGGCTTGGGGTTCTCTATATCCAGTCATTCAAAAATAGGAGTTGATATTTACCAGGTAAAAACTATTGCAATTCTTGGTAATCTCTTGGTGTCATCCTTTTACATCAGGGATGGGGTTAGGGAGAAAAATTAGGCTCTGGCTTAACTTTTAATTTGATAATGTGAGTAATTATAGTGTCTATTAGAGTCATTTCTGGAGAAAAATATAAAGGCAGAGAAGTTTGTCTTTAATTATACCTCCTACAAATTTATCCAAATCACCCTCTGACCACGTCATGTCTTGTTTGTGCTAAACCATATCCTTATGTTTTCCCTTCTGTCCATCCATTCTATGCAACAACTTAATCTTTAAACTTATGATTTTGTACATATGTATGTTTGTGTGTATGTGTGTATATCTAGACTATTGTTTCCATCAATATACAAAACTAACTTTTATACAGTCTACCTCTTTACATAGAGACTAGCAACAACCATGATTTATAATTTCAGTTAAAATTTTAGTGGGCATGATTTGCTTATGAGCACACAGATAGTATGTATAAGATACAGGAATTGAACCAAGGTATTCTTATTTCCAAGGCTACTATTCTTATTCCCATATATCTGTGGGATAGTGCTGTTAATAGAAAAATAATGCAATCATACATATAGTTAAAAGAAAATAAGATAGATCACAAAGCCCAAGATTGTATATAAACTACCTTAACTTAGGGGATCATCACTTTTAAAACTGGAAATGACTTCAGAGATCATCTCATTCAAATGTGTCTAGGTTTATAAATTGGGAAATTGAAGCATGGAGAAATTAAAGGCTGGCCCAAAATTACATAAGAAGTAAATGGCATATTGGACCTTGAACTGAGAACTTTTGCCTCAAAATCTGTTGTCATGTTGCCTTTTTATAATATTATATAGTTTTTCATGTTGAGAATTATCCAACACTTCCTTAAATTTTGTGTAAAAGCAACTTTAAATGAGGTTATTTCTAATCATAAAAAAGTAGCAATTAGATTGCTACAAGAATGGAGAGTTCTTAGATACTGGACAGAGGTAAGTCTTTCTGTATTCAAGGAAAGGAAAGATGAATAATATTCTGACAAACTTGATATTGATAATTGCTAAATTTCTAGGACAGATAGATGATTTTTTAAAATGCTTTGTAAGAAGTAAACATAGCATTCAAGAGGGCACACCCTGCATTGAATAAGAAGCCATGCCAAACTAATCATGTATGCTTTTCTGATGGGATTTAAAGATTGGCAGATTAGGAGGATGCCAGTGACACAAGGAATTTTTCTTTCAATACTGTACTTGAGGGGCAGCTAGGTGGTGCAGTGGATAAATTTCCAGCCCTAGATTCAGGAGAACCTGAGTTCAAATCTGGCCTCAGACACTTGACACTGTCTGACCCTGGGCAAGTCACTTAACCCTCATTGCACCACAAAATAATAATAGTAATAGTAATAGTAATAGTAATAGTAATAGTAATAGTAATAGTAATAGTAATAGTAATAGTAATAGTAATAGTAATAGTAATAGTAATAGTAATAGTAATAGTAATAATAATTAATAATGTACTTGACAGTGTTTCTCATGATATCATGATGGACATTGTTATGGACAATGTAGCAAAACATGGGTGAAATGACTAGGATGACATGCAGATTCACAGCTGATTATATAATTCTACCCAATGAATTTTTTTTTTTTAGTGAGGCAATTGGGGTTAAGTGACTTGCCCAGGGTCACACAGCTAGTAAGTGTTAAGTGTCTGAGGCCGGATTTTAACTCAGGTACTCCTGACTCCAGGGCCGGTGCTCTATCCACTGTGCCACCTAGCTGCCCCCTACCCAATGAATTTTCATTATTGGAAATTGGATTAGATAATTCTTGTGGTCTTTGGAACTAAAACAGTGTATTCTGGCTTAGATACTGTAACCTAAATAGAGGTTCCTTTGCTCAAAAAGATTACATGATTATTAAAATAATTGTACTTAGAGTTAATTCATTACTACTATTAATTCAATTATTAATGAAAGCTGAGAGAGAGAGAGAGAGAGAGGGAGAGGGAGAGAGAGACAGAGAAAGAGACAGAGACAGAGAGACAGAGAGAGGGAGAGTTTATAGCTGACAAAGCACTTTCCTCAACTATCATGTGAGGCAGATATTGAAAATATTAGTCGCCTCAATTTGCATATTAGAACAATAGGTCTCATAGCAGTTGAATGGCTTAGTCCTTAAGACACAGTTAGTCAATAGCAAGAACAATTTTCAGTTTCAGTTCTCTTCTTTTCTTTTTTTTTTCTTCTTTTGAGTTCTTTTCTGGTCCAGCACTTTTTGCAAGGGGGAAGAGGGAAGGGATGCTATTAAAAAAAAAAAAAGATACTGATAGGGAATAGCTAGGTGGCACAGTGGATAAAGCACTGGTGCTGGATTCAGGAGGACCTGAGGTCAAATCCTTCCTCATATATTTGACACTTATTACCCGTGTAACCCTGGACAAGTCACTTAACCCTCATTGCCTAATAATAGTAATAAAGCAAAAAAGATACTGATATGTTTTGTGTGTTTCTGAGATATGGAAAATATGTTTTATTTTACACAATATTTTTGTTAGAAAATAATATTTCATTTTCTAAATTTATAGGGCCTTTATTAAATTATTAATTTCTCTGTTGATATCACTTAATAACCATTTCCTTTTAATAACATAGAAAACTGACTTTGAAGGAATATTAATCGTATAAAATTATTATGTTTTCTAGGGGGATAGAGAACTTTAAAATTACCCTAAACTCTGAGTGTAGAAATACCTTTTATAACTTACTTAAAAGATGCTATTGAAGTCTGAAGAGTATGTCATTCTGCAACAGGAACCTCAGCTAAACTTTCTGGAATAGGTAAGTATATGGAAGAAAGTAATGAAATGAGACAAGGCTTCACAGAAACAACAGAATTACATGATGGAAGGCCCAGTAAGAGGAATTTGAACATTACCAGGTAGACAACAATTACAATGAGTAACTACTCATGATTTTGGAACCAAGAGTTAACATGACTATTATTACTCTATGTTTAAAAAACAAAGTTTATTTTGATAGCAGTTAGAAAATAGAATGGGAAACACAATTGTTATCTGATACTTTCGATACCAATTTTGGTAGTTTCATCTAATTGTTAAGAAATGCCTCCTTCGATTGGGCATTACTTATTATAAGTTCCATTGACTACTTATAATTCTGTGATTTGGAACAATGGAAAATAAATGGAAGATTTATTCCACACAGCATTTTAAAAAATATTTGAAGACTATATTATGTCTTCTCTAAGTTATTTCTTCTCCACACTAAATGCCTCTCATTTCCTTAACATTCATATTGTGTCTTCTCTATACAAAACAAAATCCAGCCTTCTTCTGAATGTCCCTATTTCTATTGAGCTCATCACTATCCTGCCAGTCATCTAGGATCAAGCATCTTATAATGATCCACAACTCTTTAGTCATGCTTCTTCCCCATATGTCTCTCCAGTTACCAAATTTCAATATTTTGACCTTGACAACTTTTCTCATAAACATTTTACTCTTTCTTCTCAAAAAGCAAAATCCTAGCTCAGGCTTTCCTCTTCTCTTACCTAGGCTATTATAAATTCTTCTTAATTGGTGTCCTCTATCTCAGATTTCTCCTATCTCTATACAGTTGCTGAAAATTATGATCACACTCTACCATAGACTATTCAGTATAATCCAAAGTCTGCTTATTAAATCAAGGGCAAAATACAAACTCCAAAGTCTTTCAATGTGTGTCCTTCACACACTGCCACAGATCTACCATTGCAATCTCTTCATACATTACTGTTTCATACATTACTGCTTATTATACTCTACAGCCCAGTTAAATTGAATTTTATATCGCTTCTGAGGCTCAATATTTCTTCTTCAGTCTATGCTTTTACAAATGTCCCTCATTCCTAGAATGCAACCTCTTTTCACTTTTGCACATTACAATGCCCAGTTTCCTTAAAACATGTGCTTAAATACCACCTTATATATGAAATCTTTCCAGTCCCACAAAACTGACAAAATCTTCCCACTCCTAGAGAAAGAGAGAGTAGATATATATAGATACATAGATAAAAATATAGAGATACAGAGATATAGAAAGATGGATTGATATAAATATAAATAGATATATATCCATAGACCTTTATGTATATGCATATATGCATCTGTATGCATATGTGTGCCTCTGTGTGTGTAAATATATATATATATATATATATATATGTGTGTGTGTGTGTGTGTGTGTGTGCATATATATGTATAAATAACCACAATTTACTGAGAACTGACTGATCCCCACCTCCTCTCCATTCCCAGGTCAATGAATTAACTGGTGCTATCCAATCTTTGTCAATTCCAGACACTTGTCTTACGGATTTCCCTCAAGCAAACTACCCCTTCCCAAAGATTCCAAACCATACTTCCTGGACTTTGGGTTATTATGTAAAAGGGTCCACTTACATTAAGTAGCTTCTATTCAGAGTTAATAGATTCTATACTTAACTAAAGAGTAGCTCCCTTTGTTAAAGGTTCATTTACAATAAATTCCCTTTGTTCTGTTACCCCATATAAACCTTGTCCTCAGTACCCCATTTTTGGTATTCCTAGCATCTTGCTTTGCAATACTCTGAGCTATAACTCATATGCACTGATTAAAGACCTTATTTCTTCTATATTGATTGTTTCATTAATTTTCATGTACAGGAAGCATGGATAATTACTTAAAAATCACAAATAGTGAGGATAGAAAATAGTGTATAATATCTGATAATTAAGACAAAATTATATCTATATCTACATCTATATCTTTATATATCTATATATTATATTCACTCACTGAGTAGCTCCTAAATATATATGAATAAATAAACATATACATATATACACATCTATATGTGTGTTAACAGAGGATATGTAGATACACATACATACATATATGCATAAATTTATGTGCATACATGCATGCATACATAGATATAAGTAATTGATAGATAAATAGATGAATACATGGAAAGGCAGATAGAGAGATCATATATAGATACATAGATAGATAGATATGTTTACACATGGGCCATCCACTGAGGGAATATCATGTGATTTCTAATAAGTATGAAGCAAGTACTGTGTGGGTAGAGAATAAGATACCAGTTAAGTTTATGCTACCAACATGACATAGGATCATAGATCAAAAGCTTGAAGGGAATTTAATGAGCAACCACCCTTATTTAACAGAAGAGGAAAATGCAGTGCCATAAGATAAAGTGATTTGCCAAAGATCATAGAAGTATGCAGAGTTTAAAGTAGGATTTGAACCTAGTGCTCCAGACACTAATTCCAGGGCTTTTTCCATGATATCTTAATTCTTGATATCTGCCTGTATTGGTCTACAAGTATTACTGTTACCAATAGCAACTGCCTTCCCCTATCTCTTTGCATATGTATATAGATATGCATATTCTAATGTAAATAGAAGGAAATATTAGCAAGATAAATTGAATATAATTAAATGAGTACACAATTAAAATAATACAAGAAGACAAGAAGGTAACTTTGCTACATTTCAACACCCTCTATCTATGATAAATAACGAATTAAAATTTATACACCTATTATTGCCCAATAGAAATATGAACAATTTTAAAATAAAGAAATCTATGCTATGTATGATCATATGAAAAGAAAACACTAATAATTTCAACAAATATAAATAAAAGGAAACTGATGTACTGCCTCACATCTGTGAGATTGTCCCCACTCCTTAGATACAAGTGGTTTAACAGTAGTACTAAGCAGTTTATAGACTACAAACTGTAATATTCTTTAGTAGCTTAAGCAAATAATAATGAAGCAAATAAGATAGATATTGAAAGGAACTAATGCAAGTGCTATATTGTCAACTTGTCTACTGTAAAACTTACCTAAAATTCAACTATATAACTTTGAATTGTGTTTATTTATAGCTACCAATCAGCTTAAAGGTCAGATAACTTAAATAGTAATCAATGAGAGCCAGTAAAGAGTTGGAAAACAAAGCTCAGCCAATATGGTTGAAATCGTTGTCAATAGAAGACAAATCAGAAGAATAGATGTTAAAGAGGCATCGTCAGAGATGGCAAAGCCTCATACCCATAGATGGCTTCCTATGTTATGAGCCTGTTACTTAGTAATGGGGCTATTTTTAGTAGGGTGTATAGAATGACAAGTGACTATGCCGACATCTGACTGGTGATTTCTGTTTTTCCTATTCCATACTTATTGTATATGGACAACTTGGATTGTGTTAAGTTGTGAGAGGAGTCATTGTGTATCCATGGATTCTGAAGCTCAGAGTCTTTGGGTCCTAGACCTGATACTGGATTTATTATGAGATAGGCTCCTGTCTCAACAAACCTATTTTATTTGGCTCTGAAACTGTTTTTTTCTTTGTCTAACACCGTGCCTTAGAAATTTTTGTAACACATCTATTGCACTAGAAAAAGTCACAAAAGAGGAAAATGATGTATGTTGGAGGACTTTATGACAACAGATAGACTAGTGCACTTTTTTTTTTTGAGTACTGGATTATTACCAGCATTCTGGAGAAAAAAATGAAACTATGCCAAGAAGTTACCTATTTGGGTTTACTTATTGACCTAATTGTGGTACTCTTAAACCTATACCCTCCAAAGAAATAAAAGAAAAAAGAAAAGGATATGTAAGTAGGCAAATATTTATAGCAGATCTTTTTGTGGTAGCCAAAATTGGAAATATTAAATATGTCCTACTGGGAAATGGCTAAGCAAATTGTGGCATGTAATTTTAATAGAATACAATACTACCATAAGAAAGGATAAAATGGTTAATTTCAGAGAAAACTGGAAGCACCTTTATAGACTTAGAAAAAGGTAAACACAATTATGAGAACAATTTTTGCAACATTAACAGCATTCCAGAGAAAATGACTTTAAAAGGCTTTAGAACTCTGATCAATGCAAGGACAAACCACAAATCCAAAAGAAAGAAGATGAATCACTCCTCCCATCTACTAACAGAAAGGCAATGAACTCAGAATGCAAAAAAAAATGGACATTCTCAAACATGGCTGATGTAGAAATATGTTTTTTGTTCATTGAAATATTTGCCTTTTTTAATTTACAAAATTGAGGAGGATATGAAAGGAACATATTAATTTAGAAATATTTTACTTTACAAATATTTTAAATATTAAAATAGTTTTTTTCTTTTTTTAAATCACAGGTGAAACATTTGAACAATTTATTGTAGTTTCCTGAAGAGTATCATGAACATATTTCCATCTTGACATGACTTAAAGATTTACTTTATTAGTTGTTAGCAATGAGATATATTATGAGGTGTAAATGTGCATGTATGTGTGTATATATGTTTCTATGTTTGGGTATATTAAAATATATAAATATCTAAATGAACAATTATACTTTGCCTAATATTTACAATTTCAGTGTTTACAATTAACTTGCAAATTAAGAAGGAAATTTTGTTAGAGAGGGGATTAATTGGGTTAGAAATTATGTTAGAGAGGAGGTTCAGAAAATTAGGAATTAATAAAATTAATTTGTGAGGCCATGATTTTTAAAAAAGGGGGGAGAGCTCATTATGTAATTCCTTGAAGAATAGTTGAAGAAGAGGTTAAAGTAATTAGATTCCCTGACATCCCTCACGACAAATGATTCATCATGAAATGTATGAACTTTTTTGAGACCTGGAGAGAAGCAGAGCTATGAACTGAAAATGGGAAATGAACACTTGTGGGGTTGTAGTATTTCTATTCTAATTCTGAGAGTATTGTTTAGCTTGAATTTCACTGTGAGTCTTGGGATTCATTTGAGTAATAATTTCTTTGGGAAAATGAGGGATCTAAAGCCTCATGACCTGTGTCCAATAAATAGAAAAGAGCTGTCAGCAGCAGTCTACAACCTGAAATTTGGCAATTTTGGAAAGCTCTTTTCTCTATGCCTTCAACAAGCTGTGTGACAACATTCTTTCCCTGTGCTTAAAAATATCATAAGAAGTGCCACAAGATATTGCTTTAGGGAGAAAATGGTATTGCATAGTTCAAAACAAGAGTTGCAATACCAGCTCTGAATAAGATTTTAGCCTAAGTCTCTATAACCTGAATTTATTGAAGCAGACAGTACCTTGCCTTAGTGGAAAAAAAAATGAGTCCAGTAAACAACTCAGGTAGTACATCTGCCTTTCTAATACGTGCCTCTGGGAAGAAAGGTGAATGTGGAGAGAATGATAACTATGAGAACTATATTTTATTCTTAAAGATGATTGACTGGTCTCTTTCTCCATTTCTAAAATAGCTCCCCACCACTACTCTTAATTTCTATAAGAATTAATGTTTTCCATTCTTGTGCCCTTTTTTTGTGCCTGGAAGTCTATAGTATTTTAGCAGAAGGCTATGTTTACAAAGCTATGGAAAATATACACAGACCAATATATATTTTCAGTTACCACAAATTAAAATGGGAAACTGAGTTGATCATTATCCAATTAATAAGCATTTATTAACTGTCTAGCCCCTAGGGGCTAGACATTCAGATAAAAATGTAATAATCCCTACTCTAAAAGGTCTTATGTCATATTAAAGGGGTGGGAATGTACATATGGAAGCACATGCAGACTGAATGTATTCAGAAGAATACCAAGAAAATAAAAATTAGTTAGGGAATGACAGTGACGATTGGGTTTAGGAAAAGTTGATATTAAATTTAAGCAAGCAAAGGGTAATTAGAAATTTGGTGGCATGCGTGTCTTCTTTTTCCCCCCTGGTGATTTAGAGGCATAATTCACCTTTAATGTTCTCTACCTTAAGAAACCCCATGTCTGGCTCCCACTGTAATAATCTTCAGGTTTACATAGTCTGGATTGCACCTGACTAAGATCAGTCCCTTGGTTGTAAAAGTCTCTACTGAAGCAAAATGAGTCATTTGTAGGGATTCTAAGTTACCCAAACCAGATTTACTAAGCACTAGCAAGGAGAATGATATTAAATAAGGATATACAGAAAGAATACCATACACTGATTCAAATGGAAAGAGAAGGAAAAAGAGAAGAGGAACAGGAAGAAGAAGAGGAAGAAGGAAGAGGGAGAGGAAAGAGGAGGAGGAGGAAAAGGATGAGGAGGAAGAAGAGGAGGAGGAAGATAAAATGGAGGAGGAGGGGAAATTATCTTTTATATTTTGCTTACTATATGACAGGGACAGTATTGAGTGTTTTACAATTATCTCATCTGATCATCATAATAGCCATTAGATGTAGTTACCTTTATTATTCCCATTTTACAGGTGGGAAACTGAGACAAACAGGATAAATGACTTGCCCAGGGCCACATAACCAGTAAGTGTCTGAGATTGGATTTAAAATGACCCATTCCTGGGGGCAGCTAGGTGGCACAGTGGATAGAGCACCGGCCCTGGAGTGTGACCCTGGGCAAGTCACTTAATCCCAATTGCCTCACTAAAAAAAAAAAATAAATAAAAAAATATAATAATAAAATGACCCATTCCTGACTCCAGGCCCAGCCACTGATTTTTATTAAACTTTCTCATTTTCATAAGCCCCTGGTTTCTAGACTTTGTTTTGATCATTCACCCTATTAGCAAAACAATTTTTGAGCATTCTGCTGTATGTATAGGGATAATTCATACATATATACATATATGAATAAAAATATTTTACTCATGATTATTTTCAGTTATTTTGGAGAGAATCGCAGCCAATCAAACAGAAGGAATAATATAATAGAGTAATAAAGAACAAGCCCTTCCTGAGCAATCATACCTATTGATTAAAAGAAGCAAGTTAGATTCCTGCACTGGGTACTCTTTGGAAGAAGGTGGAACATTTCAGCTTTAATATCTGAAGCATATCAGACCTGAGCTAATACATTATGACAATTTAAGCTGATTAGAGTAGATAGCAAGATCTTTTTGTCCCACAACTGAATGATGATCAGGTTCCAAAAAGGGCATGGGAATGCAGCAGAGAGTTTAATGTCCACTAAAATCATCCAAGGGTAAAACAATTTCAAATTCAGTCATTTCTAATAATGCAAAATGTGTGAGCAAATCATATAATTTAGCAGTGAAAAACAAAAGTTTATAGAAGCAAAGTCAAACAGGTAAGGTAATAATGAGTTGGATCTAACTAGGGACTTATAGCTTATTTATATAATAGTGAGTAGTTATTTTTAAAATAGATTAGAAGTTTGAGAAAGATAAAGGAATTTGAATTTTGAATAGGTAAAAACAGTTATAGTTACCACTGGAAAAATGATTATCTTCCTTTTCCTCTCCCCCAGCCCTCCTGTTTCCTAGATTGCTTAAACATTTATACATATGCAGAAACATATAAAACATCTACCATTCAAAATTATTTTTCTTCAGAGGCTGACAATAACCTCTCTCTGCTCAATATGTGGTATGTACTCCTTCCCTGCATGGTTTCCTTTCAGTAATCTGCTCAAGTATTATTCCCTGTGGACAATCTTTTCTGATAGCACCATTGCCCAAAGTTGTTAATATTCTCTTCCTTTCTCAAATTATCTGTTTGTTTACATTCTGCCCTGAACCATAGATTATAATTTCCTTGAGGTAAGGAATTGAACTTTTTAGATTTTGTCTTTTTATCCCTGTCCTCAACAATAACTGATACTATGCCTTGCACAGAGCAAGTGATGAATAAATACATTTTTTCACTCCATTGAATAGAAAATCATTGCAATAAAATCAGAGTGTATTTAACTTTCCCTTAATATTTCCAATTTTTAAAAAGTTAAATTGCTTTAATTAATAAAAATTTCTTTTCTTTCCACCAACTGAAGAAAAAAAAACAAAAAGAAAAAAGAAAAAGGAAACCCTTTTAACAAATACACAGTCTGGCAAAACAAATCCTCATATTTGCTATTTACAAAAAAAGGATATCTGGGGCAGCTAGATGGCGCAGTGGATAGAGCACCAGCCCTGGAGTCAGGACTACCTGAGTTCAAATCTGGCCTCAGACACTTAACACTTACTAGCTGTGTGACCCTGAGCAAGTCACTTAACCCCAATTGCCTCAATAAAATAAAGAAACAAAACCCAAGATATCTCCTTTCCCAACTGGTGTGCATTCCCTTAGTTTCCAGGTCTTTGTCACCATAAAAATTTGCTAAAATATTTATTGATACAGATCAATTAACCTTCCTATCATCTAAGCTCAGCATGTAAAGATTCATTTTGGAATAATTCTTATACCCTCACATACCCTAACACCATCTGATGAGTTGACAATTATACTACTACTAATTTTAACTATACTGTTTCTAACAGGTAAATACTCTGTACTCATACTTCCATTACTACCATTTAGCTTCTCTTCATCTTTATAAGAACCTATTATTATAGCCTTCTAAATAATGGCCTTTGTAAGATTCTCTTAAAATTATCCTTCAGAAAACTTACAAAAATAATATTACCAATATGCAGCAGGTTTAGTCACTTCACTACTTAACTCAAAAACCCCATTGCTTAGAAAATATAATATTAGCTCTGTAGTCTGAAATTCAAAGTCTCCCACAATTTAGCTTTGAATAACCAGGTTCAATTTGTTGTATGTTACGTGAATTGTAGCCAAACAGGATACCTAATGCATCCTATCTTTCTCTTTCTCTGTGTATCCAAACAGATTTTTATTACTATTACCACCATTATTGATGCAACACAGCCCTTCTTCATTATCGACCTGTTTAAATTTTGTTTCTTTTTACGTCACATACTCCACAAACTATTCTTGATTCTACCACTTGAAAATGACCCTCTATTTCTCAATATTGTGATAAACCCTTTTAATGAAAGTTCCATAACCACATCCCTTTCTATTTTGTATTGTCCTTAAAAGTGTAAAGGTTGTATCTCTCCCAGTAGTAAGTTATTTGAGGACAAGAATCATGGTGGTTTTTTTTTTTAATTTGTTTTCCAGTTTACACATTCTCCAGACTTCTCCAACTCCTCAGCATCATTATAATCTCAAGATGACTTTGCTCTCAGGAGTCTGCTTTCCTGGTTGGTAATATATAGATGGGATTGCCATTTTAGGAGGAACTCCAGTCATGCTTCATTTAATATCTCATTTGTTATCTGTAATGCTCAATCTCGAGTACCTTGCCCTCATGTGTATACCATGCCACAACCCCCAATTCCAAAGTCCCCATAATATTTTTTCTTCCATGATTAGTCAAGCTCCTTGAGAATATGCTCCAACTTTTTATTCTTATATTTTTATGCCCAGGGCTTAGGAAAATGCTTGGCAGCTTCTGTACCTATAGCTATATAATATATATCTATCTTTATCTCAATCTGTCTCTATACCTATACTTATATCTATCTCTACCTATTCTTATCCTTATTCTTATACTGAAACCTACATCTTTTTCTAATCTGTCTCTCTATATATCACCTCCTCAATCTTTTTGTTCTAATTTCTCTATCTCAATCTATACCTACACTGATCATTTCTCTCTATGCTTCTGTGAACTCATCCAACTATTTATCATCCACTGAGATGCTTATTAATGTATATATATATATGCATGCATACATGCATATATTTACCAATCTTTCAATATTTGCATCATCATTGTCTAGAACACAATACAAATTTTTGTTCTTTATTAGTTGAGTTTTGCTTTCTTTTATTTATTTAGTAACCAAATGCAGCTACAGTTATAACAATCAAATACACTTGCCCTTTTCACTTCTACAAGCATAAGCAAATTAATATTGCCTATGGTATTAAAAAGAGTGTAAATATATTCCACTATGGCTCTAGTCACTATTTCCATAACATTCCAAACAAACAAATAAACCCACTCTGGAAAACTTTTCCCTTTATCCATTGTCTTTCTTTTTTTAGAATATACAATCCTAGAGGGTAACAATGCTTGGCACATGATAAGAATGTAATAAATGTTTTTGTATTCATTCACTCATTCAATTGAACTCAATTCTTACTTTTCAATTTCTTTTTACCCAAATGTTTATTAAGTCAAGTTTATTAAGTCAAGGTAAAATTTAAATACTTGACATCTCTTAAAGGAAATTGTATACTCTGTATGTAAAGATATTCTGCATGTTTAGATATATGTAGGCATATATACAAATATAGATAAGTGCATATATCTAGATACATGCATATGTGTATCATTATATCTATACCTATACTATTATCTATATCTATACTATATGTATTCAAATAGCTACCCATCTAGCTACTTTCAACCTCTTGGGACCTATTTTATTATTTTAAAAATGTTAAAGTAAAAATTAAAATCTGTTCATCAATAATGTACTGTAAGCTTTAAATTTTAAACTTAAAAAATAAAAAGAATGATAAGGGCCAATTTAACTTAACTATAAATAAATTTACATTGTTATATTGTAGTGTATTCAAAAGAATATTTAGTAAATTTCAAAACCAATTTTGATTCTAAGTATTGGTGTCTTTTACATTACTGGATAGATCACAAGTAACCATAGAGCCCTTATTTTGAAGAGAACAAATAAGAAACTGTGGTAATTAGATAACAATTTGAAGAATCTGGAAAGATTTTCTAGTAATTAATTTAAAAATCAATTAACAAGAGCCCAGAGGAGGAAACATGTTGAGTACCAACTAACCCATAGTTATCTAAAATAAATAATTCCAGAAAAGACCCAATTTCCTTTTTTGACAAGATAATTGTCACAATTCATTTTGTCAAGAACAACAAAAGATATCTCATTATAAATTACATAATTTGTAATTGCTTAAATCTCCACCAGCACCATAGCACCTCAGAGGTGAAGGAAATATTTGAGAACAAAGTAGATAAAGTGCTATGACGGAAGTGAGAAAGACTCATCTTCCTGATTTCAAATCTGACTGATTTCAAATGTGACCCTGGACAAGTCATTTAACCCTCTTTACTTCAGTTCCTCATCTGTAAAATGAGCTTGAGAGGAAATAGAAAACCACTCCACAATCTTTGCCAAGATAACCCCAATTGAGTTCATGAAGAGGCCAAAACAGGTAAAATTCCTGAACAAGTCCAATTTGTATGTAAATAACAATAGACTCCATGAGAAACTTTTCAAGTGGTGATACAGTTTTTTATTGGAAGAAGCCCACTTAAGTAGAACTCAAGATATCCTGGAGTAATCCATACTACACTTGTATAGTTACAATTTTTGGAAAGCATATTCTAACATAAATAGCTAATGTCTATAGAACTTTTTATGTGCCAGGAACTGTAATAAGCACTTCATAATTATATCTTATTTGACCCTCACAAGAATGAGGGAGGTAGTTCTATTAATATCCTTATTTTAGTGATGAGCTAACCAAGTAGAGTTAAATGACTTGCCAGCATCACATAGCTAGCAAAGTCTGAAGCCAGAAATGGTAAGAATTCCTGTTTTTAAATATTTAGGAAATATTTAACTTTGGCTTCTTTTGATAACCTTTCAAAGCCACATACTCCTCAAGTCCTCTGTTCTCATTCTCCTTAGAAAGATCTTTTAATAATATATGGCATTTTCATAAGTCCTTTCATCATTCTGCTTGCCTTCCTCTTGACCATGTTTACAATGATTTTTCTTTAATATGATTCTCATATGTAGTGAGGACAGAATTTTGTGGAATTTTCACTCAATTGAAATACTTGCTTGTTATCATATTTTTGTCAGTGTGGTGTTTAAAATCTAAATGTGGGTCCTAACCTGCCCCCCTCCCCAGTTTTTTTTTTGGGGGGGGAAGCTGGCTAAAATCACTGATGAATTCAGCAAGAGTTTAGGCTTTTAAGGATTCATTAAAATATATTAGAACTTAGTGAAGAGAGAGATTGAGAACAGATTCCTTAAAGCATGGAAAATCCTACCTTAGATCTATTCAGTATAGGCAGAGAGAAAAACAAACCCACTTTCCTGGCAGCCCATGTGAAGTTCTGCCACCAAGCCAATGTCTGAACAAAAAGAGTCCCTCTATTTTTCTCTGTCTCTCTTGCCACGGGCCAGTTCCTCAACCAAAAGAGAAAAATCCAGTGAGCTAACCTCTCCTTCTTAGTTCCTGTCTCCCTCCCCAAAAGGGGAGGTCCTTCAAGCTGATTGGTTGAGAGTGGTCTCCTGCTGACATCAGTAGTCCACAGCCTCTGAGAACATGTCATTTAGGGCCAGCCAGGTGTGGTCTCTATCCAATCACCCATAAGTAGGTACACAGTCAGTTTCTCAGTCTGACCCAATTCAAACAATTCTAAATCAGTGTTCAGGTTGGACCCCTGGGTGTCTGTCAAATCCTATTATTTTATCACTGTTAGTTTATTTAAGCTAATATTTTCAAAAGTTAAATATATATATATATATATATATATATATAAATATATATAAAAATTTGTCACATATATGTATTTGTCAATTTGTCATATATTCATATATACATAAACATACATGTACACACATGCATCCATGCATATATATATATACACACACATACACACGCACATTTACATATGTGTGTGTATACACACACACATACATTTTTATCCATCAGGAAGATCCAAGGCAATAGTATACTGTGAATCTTATAAAGACAATTGTTAATTAGAGAGAAGGAATAATATTTGGTGTTTCAATTTTCCTTTTGCTTCCCAGACATTAGTTCACAGAATATATTATATATGGACAATCAAAGTTGGTTCGATCTCAAGAAAACCAACACATATGCAAACATGAATTTTGTCCCCCAAATACAATAATGTAATAAGTCACAGAACTAGAAAATGCATATGCCCTGAGGGAAATTTCTAGTTCAGTACAAACAAGAAAATCTTATTGAAAATAGTATTACCAAATTGAGAAGATAATTTTCCACACTAACTCTCAAGGATCTGATATGAAATCACCTATAGAGGATTACAAGGGATTTTTTCAATAAATGTGTGTAGCAGATGGTACATCTAGAAACACTAAGTCTTTCATATGAGAGAGACGGGAGTGGAGATAATCAGGGAGAAATGGAAGAGGGACAAGTTGAGAGGGAGAAAAAAATATAAAAAGAAGAGAGAGAGGGTGGAGAGAATGAGAGAAAGAGGATATTTCTAGTACTTTCTTTCCTCAGCCCTGAACTAAGTCAGAAAGATATAGAATGACCTAAAAATGTAGGTCAAGGAAAGTAGAGGAAGAAAGTCTGAGTTAGCTATGGTCTAACCCAAAGTATAGTCACAAATCCCTTGTCCATATCTAAAAGAAACAAATGAGAAAACAATCTTGAAAGAACGAAGAGATGGCTCATGTTCAGTCCAGATACTGAAGAGGAAGAGAGAGGAATTTTTCCTTGAGTTTAGACTTTGGTGTTTGCCTTTCCCTTTCTAACTTCTTTGGAGTTTTCTTTTCTTTGATCTGAGTACGAGTTAAAAAGCATTCTTTCCACATTCTGAGATTCTTATTACATCTGTTCAAATCATGTGAACTTGATGTGAACATTTACAATGGGAAGAATGAAAAAGAATCTCCCTCTGATCCAAGCCCTCTGTCTGAAAAGTGAGTTCTTTTCTCTTAGTAGGTGAGAGGTGGGTGAGATTTAGATGTTTTGAGAATTATTAATATAAAAAATCTAGAAAGTAATGGGCATCAATAATAATGACCCAAATATCAGGAATAGTTAAGCAGGCAAGTCCCTCACAGAAAGTGAAACAAAACTGACTCTTAATAGAATAGATGAAATGAAAAAAATCCTCATCCAATTTAGATCTTGTCTCTTTAAACATAGATATAAAGCAAAAATAAGATTCAAGTATTAACTAAGAACAATTATTTGGAAAATTTTTACTATTTAAATTTACTAGCTGAACACAGATAATTTTTTTAATATCTTTCCTATTTTCAGTGTTGCCAATCCTAGTCTCAAACCCAAATATTGACTGATATGTGAAAATGAGAATGACATTAAGGTGGCAGATAATGGTGGAAATTAATTTAATGGTTTTGTGGTAGCAAATACATTATATTTTGGGGACCCTAACACATTCATAAAGGATTCTGCTTGATACTCCCAACCAACCCCTTCTTTGTAATCTTCTGTATTTGCAGTCTTCCTTGCTGTAAAAATATTTTTCCCTTTCAGTTTCCCTAATTGGTGTACCTTGTCTACAATGTCTGGAAAACAATTATGTGAAACTGACCAAAACCTCACCCTCTCTATAAAACACCTGGATTTCTCCTTCATCTTTTTGTGATCCTTCAGTGTAAAAGAACCCAGAGGGGTTTTTTTTTGTTTGTTTTTTGTTTTTTGTTTTGTTTTTTGGCTAAGGAAACTGATGGATATGAGTTTGGAATAAACTGAATACTAAGGCAGGAAGTCATGGCTTGTCCAAATAATTGATCTGAAGTTTGCTTCTTGGATTTGAAGATAATTAGAGCTAAATCTTAGACCCTGAGCTTATCACTTCCAGAAACTTGGGTCTACCTTACTTGGCCTTAATTTCACTCTTTCCTTAAAATATGGTGGGGGATTGGGAGTGCTAAAATATTGAGGTTCTATGCTTTCACTTGTGTGAAGTGAAATATACTGGAAATAAAAACCCTATTGCTTTTAGCATTATTATTTTAATTCAGGTTCATTTTGAGTGCATTTTAATTGTTGATCCTAAGTTTTAATTAATTTCTATTTAAGTCTAAATATCTCAGTCATCCAAAATTACAGTACCACATAAATCAATATGAGTGATATTTAGTCTGAAGAAACTTGAGATCCTAAGATGTAATAATATAGGGAAAGAAAACTGGTGCACTCACAGCCCATTCTCTAGCCATGTCTATGGTCGGCTGAGTTATTATTTGAGGACTTATTTAAATAAAGTAGAACTGGACCACTGTTTTTTTCTGAAGACATGTCATAGGTTATTCAATGCTTGATTAAGTGTGTACCATTTATTTGTTAAAGAGGGGCATCCTGAAATTGATTTAGAATAATCACACGAACTCAGCCCAATACTCAAAGAAAAATTAATTGTGTATGAATTCTTTTCATCCATCATTTCCAAAAGATTAAGTTCTCAAGATGGTTTCCTTTACATATACTTCAAAAATATTTTCCCGTAACCACCCAGTATTTCTATAAGATATAGAAACTGTATTGGTAATAACTTCAGCAATCCAGGGCAGGGGGGAATTCAGTTTTAAATATCTAATTAACAGAAGTAGGGTTTCTAGAGATCATAAAGAGAAAATAAATGTATTTGTTAATTAGAATTATATTTTCCCAAAGTCATTTTTAAGTAACTGCTTTAATTATCCTTATTCCCCATTCCTCACTGGCTATCTGTCTCACTTATTTTTGTAACAGATTAGGATTATGCATTTTGTTTATGTAGTAACTTTTCAGAATATTTCTTACTTATGTGCAACTTAGGAGTGACTGGTAACAACACATAAAGTTGTCTCTGAAAGATTCTTTGGAAAATGAGAGATAATTTATTAAAAACAGGATCTATTTATTCATTTATAAACAAGCAAATCATACTCAAACTCCCAGGTAAAGGAAGGAAAAAAAATGAGATTTTTATCACCATAATGTATTAGTATTGGTAAGTGGGAGGATGATGTAGTAGAGAGAATCCAAGAGTTGTATTTATGTGAGTGTTGTGTTTTAATCTTGACTAATATTTAATAAGTCATAATCATGGATAAAAAATATAAATTTTATGAGGTTCAATTTCCCCATCTGAAGAAATGATGGGAAAAATATCTATAGAGTTTAATTCACAAGTTTATCATAAAGATCAAATTGGATAATGTAGACAGTTTTGGTTTTTTGTTTTTGTTTCTGTTTTGTTAACAGATTTGACTATGCTGCATAAATAGTCTACTACTGACTCAAGGATAAAGGATGTTCAGTGTCATGAGGGAAATAGGTGGGGGGGGTGGGGTCCTTAGGTATTCCTCTTTAAAGAATTACACCTCTTTGAACACCATCCAATTAAAATAAAATTATTTTGGTTTTTTTTTTGTTTGTTTTTTTAATTTGGGTGCTCAGAAAAAGTGACCAAGAAGGAAGTCAAAGACTTCCCTTGAGGGAACGAGATATCTTAGAGACACCTTGCTCCTCCAATAGAAGAAAGGCCAAAGCTTTTATAGAGGACAGATGGTGTGGGGATTGGATGGGGTGACCACTTGACTATGGAAAATTCCCTTTGGGGTGGGGAAAGATTGAATGAGAGGTGGTGGGCTTGACTTCTCTAGTTATCTCTCTCCCCTGGCATCAATCAGGAAGCATTCCTGCTTAATAGGCTTATCTCCCTTACTTGTTAGCTGTGTCTGTCCTTCACTGCACCCACTAGCTGCACACTAGGGTGCCTCCTTTTCATGAGGCACAAAAAAAATAACTTCTCAAAGAGAGCTATCCCAGCCCCATATAAGTCAGGAAAGGCACCATTTTCTGGATAAACTTGTGAACAAAGAAACCTCAGTGGAGGAAGTTTCCTTTTCTCTTACTTCATCAATAGAGTAAATAATGTGGAGAGAATTTGTATCTCATTTCTATCAAGGGCCTTTTGGGGAATCATTGTCCTATGGCAGACCTGAGCTAAAGAGTAATATAGAATGCCAACTGCCTAAGGTTACAAAAATATTGTGGGAGGAGCTGTAATAGTGAGTTTGCAGATTGGAGAAATAACCTTTCTGGAATCCCTATTTTGAAATGGTTGTAAATGACTGAGATTCTAGATTTATGGAGGATTTTTCATTAGAAGGCATCTATTGTCCATGATCTCCTTAAAGGATTTCTGTTTTGTGTTCTTTGGTATGACTTTAATATAGCCTGATTTCAATGTTGTTACCTATCTATGTGTAAGTGGGATATAAGCATCAGGATGGGGTGGTGGTGCAGGAGGATATATATGTGTGTGTGTGTACATATATGCATACATGCAGCTGTATGTGTCTGCACATGTATACCTATGTAAGTATGCACATATGTAATATGTATATGCACATATATGTAGTGTGTATACACATATCTGCATGCGTATATATGTACACACATATGCGTTGTCTATACGCACACACATACATGTGCTTGCATGTATATGTGTATATGTATGTGGATATATAATTTTTTCCCCTCAGATTGCATGGCTAACAGTTACAAGCAAAGAGTAAGAAAAATGAGTTACCACCTCAGCACCAAACTATATCTGGGTTGTATTTGTTATGAAACAATAGCATATGATGAGTAACCTGAACAAGTGACCACAATGGTGGTAGTAATGTGCAAATATTAATTTATAATCCTTCTTTTCAGTTTCTATGCCCACTTTTTAGTCCTATAACATGATACTAGTCTTTCTAAAACATGCCCACAATCATAAAAATACCCTGAAAGAGTGAGGTGCCATTCTGGATTGAGAAAAATATACAGGTAAATAAAAAAAAACATTAAATAATAAAGAGCACTTTCCTTTAGGCAACAAATATAGACACAAAGCAGCTGGAATTTCCTATACTTTGATGTGATATCCACTGAAAAAATCATATCTGTTTCTAATGTTGAGCCTTTTGACAATTGCAAGGACTTTAATGATGACATGTATTTTCATTCTGTTTTGCTTTTTTTTGGGGGGGCAGGTGTAGATCTTCAATGGCTGTGACTACTGGGGAGTCAGGGAATGCATTAGCTTTAGAGATGGCTACCTGGGCAAATCTACACAGAAGTTGTTCCTTTGGACAATAGCTTTGCAATCTAGGTTTGAAGCATGAATCTGGTAAGGGATGAGGGATACTGTTACATGATACATTGGTATAATGGTACATGCTGTACAAGCTACATTGTGACATCTTACAATAGTATATTAATGGCCAAAGACTTGAAGAATACAGTACTAGGTGCTGAGGGAGGTAGTAACATAAATAAAGCATGTTCCCTTGCTGCAAGGAACCTACTATCTGGTGGGTAATGATAAGACATACAAGAATTTTTTTTTTAAATAGTACAACTTATAATATGATAAATAAAGTATACATTAGAATAAGTGCACAAGAAAAGTACAAAATACGACGAGGTGAGTATAAAGATTATTGCATCTTAAGTCACAGGGACTAGATTAGCAACAGGTTCTACACTTAATTCTATGGCTATAGTGGCAGCTAGGTGGTATAAGAGAGTGCTGGGCCTGGAGTGAGAAAGCCTTATTTTCCTGTGTTCAAATCTGGCTTCAGACACTTACTAGCTGTGTGACCCTGGGCAAGTCACTTAACCCTATTTGCCTAGTAGTCCTCTGCACATAATTCTCAGATCCAGGGCAAAAGTAAGTAGAGAACATAGGTAATATGAAGGATAATTTTTCTTTTTTTTTATAAGTCCTGTATTTAATACAGTACCACAAATAGAGTAGGAGCTATTGCTATAGCAAAGAAACTCAAACGACAGACAGAATTAAGGAAAAAGCAGTTTTAATATGCATGCAGGCTCAGGGTAGTAACTCTCCAAACTCTGAGGGCTGAATGAATGAAAAAGCAGGGTTTTTATAGGGATACAGGGTGTGAGAAAGAACAAGGAGCTCATGGTGGTGACATAGTTTGTGCATTCCAAGGGGTTAATGCATACGTGATGTTTCTTTCAACATATGTTGCTGTGCCAAGGTTTTGTTATGGATAAAGGAGAGTCTGAAGATATCCAGGGCTTTGTACCTGGTAGCTGACAAGGAGATGGGGAGGGGGTCTGATGTTAGTTTTAACCTTGAGTGCCTCTATACAATAAAAATACTTGTTGAATTAAGTTCAATCAATAAAACTTGGTAGCAGTAGCACATGCATTAAACTACTTTGGAAAAGCCAGAATTTCTTGGGACCAGCTAAGTTTTACATAGCAATGCTATTTCCTCATTTATTCCAAATATTGCCTATATTTTTTCACTACTATGAATCACAAGTTATTTTTTCCCAAATAGCCACACTCTAGATCCTGTTACTCCCACAATGAAGAAGTGGATTGAATGTACAGTCATAAGGCTTAATTACTATCCTTATTTCTGCTAAATCCCTGGGTAGGAAAATTGATACATCCTTTATATACTGGTTGTTAAGACATAGTGAATTTAATCCAAATAGAATAAAATCAGTTGTTTGGCATCCTATGGACTGGTATTTATAAAATTTGCTGAATATTTGTTATTGAAGGGACTGTGTTATAGTGGAGATGCTGCAGAATGATTTCAGGCAGAATCCTACTTCTGGTATTGTGTGACCATGAGTAAGTCATTTTGCATTTCTAAACCTCAGTTTTCTTATCTATAAATGATTATCATAATGCCTATAATATCTACTTTGTTTTTGTTTAGTCATTTTCCATTGTGTCTAACTCTTTTTTTGTTTGTTTGTTTGTTTGTTTGTTTGTTTGTTTGTTTTGCAGGGCTATGAGGGTTAAGTGACTTGCCCAGGATTACACAGCTAGTGTCAAGTGTCTGAGATGGGATTTGAACTCAGGTCCTCCTGAATCCAGGGCTGGTGCTTTATCCACTGCACCACCTAGCTGCCCTCTGTGTCTAACTCTTTATGATCCTATTTGGAGTTTTGTTGGCATAGATACTAGAGTGGTTTGCCATTTCTTTCTCTGGTACATTTTATAGATGAAGAAACTGAGGTGAACAGGGGAGTTGATTGGCTCAGGGTGACATAGCTATTAAATTACTGAGGACAGATTTGAACACAGGAAGATGAGACTTCCTGATTCCAGGCCCAACATTTCCAACCCACTGTATGTGCCACTTAGCTAGGCATAATATCTCAAACATTTTATGCGGGGGTCCTCAAAAGGTTTCTATCTTTTTTGGTACATACCTAATATATATAATCATATAAATTTAGCCCTAGGAAATATTTTCAAAATCACTGAATAAAACTTATTCATTTTATAATTCAAATCAATAACAAAAAATATTATTGTGTGCCAGGTACTGTGCTAGGTGCCAGGAATACAGAAATTAAACAAAATATTCTAAATGAACCTGATTTCTACTGAGAGGAGAAATGCACATAGTTTATACTAGAGAAATACACACACACACACACACACACACACACATATATATACATATATGTATATGTATATATATATAGTGGGGGTAATAATAACTGAGAGAGGTATCAGGAAATACTGTAATAGGAAATTACATCTGAGGTTTTCTTTGGAAAACAAATGAAAACAAGAGAGAGAAAAAACAAAAAACCTTGACTTTCTTAGAGAAATTTACGTATTCTTTTCTTTTGTTTTTTTCAGTCTAAAGGTATTTCTTGTTAGTGCACAATCACAATAGTATTTTTTATCACTTAAAGAGAAATATCTAGAAATAAGATCACATAATTTTGTTTCTGGCAATGATTCAGAAAGTTTGATACAAAACTTTTCCTGCTATTCATCTATGTGGTGGGGGTGTTATTTGGATGTAGTCATCTATCTTTCTGCTTAATGATTGTACACAATTTGTTGGCACTATATCTGTTTAGATATTTAATATGGGAACTCACAATGGATTTACACCTTGTTTCTATCCCAGTTTCTTCATTAGGTGAAAATAAGAACAATTATTAGGGAAATCTTACCATATTAAAGTGTCTTAGGAATAAGATCCCTCCCGGTGGTATTTAGGATGAGAAAGCAAGCTTTCTGTTTGCCTTATAGCTTAGTGTTATAGCCTATATCATCCCTCAATCGTGGTTACATACTCTCAAGAAGGCAAGATTTTGATGAAGGGCTAGAACAAGAAAAAAAAAGAATGAATGACCTTTTGAAAGATGGGATGGGGGTGGAAACTAAGTTCAGACATGGCTTTGCTCTGGCTTCTCACATTTATATGCTTTAATTTAAATTTTTATCTTTAAATATTCATATGATCCCTTTTGTGCAACTAGTCAAAGCATTTTCTATAGCATATTTTTATTGAAATTGTTTGGGATCAATGTACCCACATGTATACATATTTTTCAACCAACTCCAAATAAAAGAGTGATGACTTTAATTTACTCCATGCCATCTGTCACGGGTCTGGCAAACAGATTTTGTATGGTACTGTAAGTTTAGTCAATGCTCATTATTATGCATAGTCTTTTTTGAATACCAATGTAAATTGAAATATTTGAGAAAATGGCCAGAGGGCTGCTGAGTTGTGCCATTGGGTTTTTCTCTTCTTTCTCTTAAAATTCTTTGATAGTGAGTTTTGCTTATATTACCGAAAAGTTCATTGTGGTTGAGAGATAATCACAGTTCATGGGATACTATCAGTAACGTCTAGTCACTGCTTTTTATAGCATCAACTTCTTGACCTTTGAGATTCTAAATTATGAGTAGATTGACTTTTAATACCACAAAGTAGCATCTAGACACATAAGTGTTTTTGGTGGTGTTCATTCTCTAAGAGGACCATGCCACTGGGGTGATGTCCTAACTTGCAGTGAATTGGGTGTTTAAGTGAGGCTGGGCAAATTCAACAACCTCTCTCTCCTCCACAGCCATCTGTGCCCAGGGAACAATTGAAGATGGTACTGGGTGTTTAATGCAATTGGGGTGATGTACCCAGGATCACACAGTTGGTAAGTATCTGAGGTCACATTTGAAATCAGATCCTCCCAACTTCAGGGCCAGTGCTCTATCTACTGGGCCACCTAGTTGCCCACATGAGTGAAGTGAATTATTGAAGGAATCATTTGGATGATCTAGAAAAAAAAATATTCTATAAAGCTTATGTTATATGGTTACTCCAGAAAGTAATTTAAAAAACCCACAATCATTAACTTGAATTACCTGGATAATTGCAACTCTTTAATTGTCTATTGATAGAGTTTTAAGAATATAATTAATAGGGGCAGCTAGGTGGCACAGTGGATAGAGCACTGGCCCTGGAGTTAGGAGTACCTGAGTTCAAATCTGGCCTCAGACACTTAAACACTTACTAGCCAGGTGATCCTGGGCAAGTCACTTAACCCCAATTGCTTCACTAAAAGAAAAACAAAAACAAAAACAAAAAACAAAAAACTGTGCATGCTCTGGGGAGCAGCTAGGTGGCACAGTGGATAGAGCACTGGCCCTGAATTCAGGCGAACCTGAGTTCAAATCTGGCCTCAGACACTTCACACTTACTAGCTGTGTGACCATGGGCAAGTCACTTAACCCTCATTGCCCTGCAAAAATAAAAAAATATATATAATTAATGATTAAAATATTAATTAATGATTATTATTTGGAAATACAGAAAAGATGTGTGAGTTTTTCAGTGCTGGATGTGCATTCTAAGTATCCCCACTCCTTTATAACTTAGTAAATAAGTTTCTGGAGACACAAAGAGGCAGTGGCATGGGGATCAATGTTTAACAACTGGCTTTCTTGGGTGGGGGGAGGGAATGTACACATGACAGACCATTTAATCTACATTATTAGCATTTTGTCTGTCACTTTATTAAATCCAGAAAGCAACAAAAACATAACTCAATCACTGGTTTACAAGATTTGTGGTATCAAAGCTTACATTAAAATTTTGACAACTGGTTCTCGTGAGCTGACATAGTTCAACCCCTACACAAAGGCACATGACTTTATACATATTGCAGGCAGGATTTGAATCCATGTCTAAATGACTAAAAGTGCAGGATTACATCCAGTTTGAGAAGTAGCCTTGAAAAAGCCTATAAAAAAAATAGCCTATAATATTCTGAAATTTGCATGATCACAAAGCACCATTACTAAAAAATAATGATCCCCTTCAAAAGGGAAAACTTCAGAAAGAAATCTATCAATTTCAAAATCTATCACCTTTTCCTTAGAATTCACTGATCAAAAAATAGTTTTTCTTTGTACCTTCAAAAAATATACATGAAAATGAATTTGTAACGTTTAAAAGCTAACATTATGACAGTAACATATTACACTTCAAATTGATTTTATCTCACTTTTCTTTGTTGGAGTGTGTTTTTGAATATCAAGGGCTTCTCTTTTAAATGAAGTCCTATCATCTCATAAAGAATCTTTGGTATAGCATAGTTCTAAGATGCCTGAAGGAAGCTCTCATTCTTGAACTTGGGCTTTATTTGCCAATCCAATTTATAATTTGCTTTTGATTTCTCCTAAGAGGTTTCCAGTATACTTAAAGGACGATATTCACTGTTACCCTTATTAGAAATGAAGTATTACATGAATGTTATTATCATTACTCCAGGTTTGTTTTGTTTCATTAACTAGTCCTTGAGGTCTTTTGGATTTGAGAATATGAAAAATGAATAATATGTGAATACATGATAATAGTGGGTCAGGAAGAAATTCATATAATTATACATATATTGTCTAGCTGCTCCAGAATGGAACACACATTATCAGGGTTGGAAAAGATCTTAGATGCAATCTAGTTCAACCCTCTTTGGTTAATATATTTGCATCTCTCTCTTTTAGCTATCAATGAACATTACATTCTGAAGTTGTGCTGACTTTTTCTCATTCTAAAATAGCTTTATTTTCCTATAGGGGTATAATGAACTCTTTATTCTCTAAATTGAGAAATGGGGGAAAATGAGAGTTTAGATAAAGTTAGAATGGTTATTGATTATGTCCACATGTGGGTTATATTAGGTCAAATATTGCTATCTAAGAAAAATGAAATTATGTACATTTTAAGTCCATGCTTTTCATTAATTTTAAGTCATTATTTGGTTATTGATGTTATCATTTGAACACCATTAGATGATGAAATAATAAGTGACCTTGCTTGATTTTTGAAAAGTTTGTCAATGAAATAAAACTATGTCACTTGTCTAAACAAAGAAACTGTCAAATTTTATCAAAAGCTCCTTCTAAATAAAGGGCCCCAGTCCTTGAAATTTATTTTTCTTTAATGAACTTAAGCCTCTCTGCTGTCATTACTCATTCATTCTAAAAGCAGTAGAAAATGCAATACATTACTGAACTGTGAACCTGAGTAAACTGATATGAATATTTTTTTATATAAATGAAATTTTGAGCAAGTTAAACAACTAGTATCCTGGTTTTTACAAGTTTTGCTTATTCTTTAAAATATATCCTTACTAAAATGATTCTCCAGAACTCCTACACACACACACACACACACACACATACACACACACACAAATACAAACACACAGAACAACAATGCCAGCACCAGGTTTTTAGCCTAACTTCAAAGCTCCTTGCCAAAAGTCTCAGAGGCTCTAATCATTCAGAGTGGGTTTCTCCTAAAGATAATATCAAAAAGAGTTGAGAGCACAGCTGGGTTGTGCAGTGGATGAAGCGCCGACCCTGGATGTAGGAGGACCTGAGTTTAAATCTGATCTCAGGCACTTGACACACTTACTAACTGTGTGAACCTGGGCAAGTCAAAACTCTCATTGCCCTGAAAAAAAAATGGAAATGTGAAAAGTTCCTGGTAATCATCTCTGATCTGTTTTTGGCTAATACCAAATGAAATTTTAAAATCCCCATACATTCTTTCACATTAGTGTACTTTGATATCTTTTTTATTTCTTTGTTGTTTCATATTAATAGTGCAATGTTTACAGAGAAACATTTTCTAGTATGGTCATTGTTTTCTCTTTCTACCTAGGTGTACTCATATAGGAGAGATAAGAGTGCATGGTCATACCTGTGAGATTTAAAATTAGATATAGGAGCATTAAACTTCCCCTTTTAACTTTGCACTTTTATATCTCATAGACCACTGAGAAAAAGATGCCTCTGAGCTTTAATCAGTGAGGGATTAGTTTTTATTGTTAGTGAATTAATTAGACAACAAAAGGTGATACCAATTAGGGAAATAGGAAAGTAGAAATACAAATGAATAATTTTAGATCTAAGCTTAGTCTATATTCCTTTATAAAACTCACTGAATCCCAAACTGCCTGACAGGCTGAGAACCAGCACCAAACACCAAAAGTGTGTGCTGCCACGGCTAAGCTCATACGCCAGAGAGAGAGCCCGAACTTCCGTTCCACCCTCGGTTTTTAAACTGCTGTCCCAGAAGTTGATGCCCTCAGACACAGTGTGCTTGACCAGCTCTCCAGGCAGCAGCAGGTGCACAGCCATTCGTCAGAGGTCTCCTCCCCAAAATGGTGGTCCTTCAAAAGCTGCTTCAGTAACATGCGCTCAACTCTCAAATGATTAATCTAAAACTTCCGTTTTTTTATCACCTACCCATTGATCTGCCCCATTGTTCCTCTCCTTTTGGACTATCTTGAAGAACCTCATGAACATGACTGCTTCAGAAACAGGCTTTTTCATGCAATGAAAAGGCATGGAAATAGACTGTTGACTGTACTTGAATGGCAAATAGCTTCAGTTCTCTCATTTGGTGTGGTAGTAGCAGTAGAAATTTCTATGATTTGGGTGATAATGAGAGAACCACAGTTTTGACATCAAACTCTGAAATTTCCATAATGCTCTACTATGAAAATGATAAGGTCCAAATAGAAATATTTCCCTATAAGCTAGAGAGAGTATGGATAGTATTTCAATCATATTTAGTTATTGTTAGTGTGAGTGTGGTTGTTTGTATGTTTGAGTATGTGTGTGAATGTGTGTATGCATATATGTATGTATAAATAGGGAATGGGATCTGAAATTTTATTGATGGAAGGACTTTCAAGGTTAAGGACTTCACCTGTCAGTGATAATCTGTATTTATTCAACTATTTATAACAAGAGATTCACCTTAGACATAGATTTGTTAAATGACTTACCTATGGAAGACCTGGATTCAAATCCAGGCTCTGATACAGTGACTATACAACTCATAAGTCACTAAAAAGGCACTGTCAATGCCTAAAGCATATCACCAGTGCTGTCAAAAGTTCAGGCTGCAGCCCACAAATCTCCTCAATGTGGATGAAAAGGAAAATAAAGATGTAATAGAAAATGTTTGACAAAATCATCATCATCATCATCTCACCACCACCACCACCACCATCATCAACAACAACAACAATAATAATAAAAGTAATAATAATGGAATGCTAATTTGTGGTTTTCCAAGTCAACGTAGAATATCCTTGGATATGATTGTATTTGGATTTGATTCCTTGATAATAAGTTGCAGAAGAGACTTGGTTTTGAATTAGTAGTTTCCTCATTCTAAAGTTCCCTATAATATTTAAGCCCCAGATATTGACAATCCTTATCCCCTATCTCTTATGCCCAGACTACTAGCATGTGTCAGCTTGACAGTTCTTTCTGTCTCCAAGGCTGGTGCTCTATCCACTTCATCATACTCTCTATCATGATTAGAAAGAGATAATTTTCTTTACCTTTCTTAGATAATTAAATCACTGATGGATTATTTATTGAATGTAAAAAATAAATTTACATTTTTTTCTTTCACTCCCAATTCCACGTGACCCCAGTAAAAGGCTAAGTCTCTCAAATGCTACATCTTCCTGACATGCTACGTGGGCTTACAGTCCTACCACTATGACCTTTGCAACAGACATCCATCAGTCTTTCCCTCCATAAATGATATTGGTAAATTAAATCTCTTTATCCCACCTTGGATGTCTACCTCTATTCCTATTTATATCTCTTACTCTAGGAAGAATAATTAGATAAATCATACTAATGCTTCTGGAAATAGAGGACTCAATTTTGGAGTGGTCTATGAGTCTCCTTGCTATCCCTGTGAATTCACCTTTAATTGGCTACTATTCCTCCATATCTGATGCTTTCCTATTCAAATATAGCCTGTTGTGGACAAGGACTGTCTCAATGTTTCTACTCATAACATTTAGCACAATGCTTAACACAAAGTAAGTGCTTAAAAACTATTTGTTTTACTCATATTCATCCATCCCTCCCTCCCTCCCTCCCTCCCTTCCTTCCTTCCTTCCTTCCTTCCTTCCTTCCTTCCTTCCTTCCTTCCTTCCTTCCTTCCTTCCTTCCTTCTTTCTTTCATCCATCCATCCATCCATCCATTCTTTTTCACCATCATCATATCCTTCTGAATCAGAGAGATCTGCACAGAGCACTTGTTAGCTAATCCATTAGGAACAAAAACAAAAGTTTGTCAAAATGATCAAAGATGTTTAGAGGAAAAGAAAATCAGTTAATACTGGGAGAGAGAGGCCTTTATCTATCTATCCATTCATTAATTTTTTCATTCATTCATTCATTTATTTTTGTTTGTTTTTTTATTTTAGCAGAATTACTGCTAATATACTACCTTGTTCTGACTTTTAACCTATTTTATGACTAATGGAGAGGATCAATAGTCAGAGCTATCTTCACATATATAACTTAAGCTGGTATCTTCCATTGTTTTGCAATAAACAAACAAACAAATGAATGAATGGATAGATGAATGAATGAATGAATGAATTTCCCATGTGTCTTTTAAGGATCTTTCTTCGAGTGATCTTCCTAAGTGTGAGACATAGGTTGTGTTATGGTGAAATTTTATCATTTTCCCAGAGATGAGTTCATTTAGCCTTTACAGTCTGTTGAATCTGAGTTCAACTCTCATAAGTCATACCTGACAATGAAAATGGTTAAAACCAGTACCATAATCTAATCTTTCAACCCAGAGAGATGGAGGTCCCCTTCAGGAGTTTCCCATCTCCCAGGAACAACAAAACAAAACCCATGTGGCTTACTGTAGACCTTGAAATACTGTGCTTGAAGGAGATTATTCACACTTACATATGGTAGCAGTCTTAGCTAGATGATCACAAAATACTGTAGTAAAAATTTCTAAGTCTGATAAAGGAATAGAAACAGTAGTCTCCATGCCATACAATATACATTTATTGAAAGAGAGCCTATCTCACAATAAAGCCGGTCAGTCAGGAGTAGGACCTGAAAGACTTAGAGCTAAGGATTCAACAGGTTTTTATACCCCTACAGAGCTTACACGCTTAGTAAATATTATTTTGAGAAAATATTGAAACTGCCTTTGTGACAAAGTCATCATCATTTTCCAATAATGTTATCAGTCTTCTTGCAGCAATAGGGTCATGACTTTGAAGCATGACCCCTGTGTTGAACATATGGTCATAACTTTAATGTATGACCCTTCAGTCAAGCATATCACTCGTGATTTCTAAGACATCATATTGCTGACTATAATATCCTATTGCTGACTTAACTATATCATCTGATATTACTTATTGCTTAATATTGGATAATATCATCTGGCATTGTTAAGTGAGATAAAGACTTAATTTACTAATATAATAAAATAAGATATTTAAATATAATAAATCACAATTTAGTAAATATGCTGATTATCATAATTAAATTTCTTTAAATATCTTATAAGTAAGGGGTGGGAAAAATCTCACTCACATTATTTTTTTTCACTCACATTATTGAAGGATAAGATATGATTAAGATTAAGAAATACCATATGAGCTCTTCTTACTTAAAAAAAAATACTTATAATCTTCATTCTACAGTACTTAGCAATTACAGGATGAGAATAATCAGATCAATAGTAAATAGACCTTAGCTTCTTTCTAGTTAATAAATTAGTGAATCAAACTGTGACAAAACAACATATTTAGTGAATCAAAATATGACATGTGTAAGGCTTATGCTAGTCAGTCATGTTCCTAAACTTGAGTTCCCCTGAGTAAGTCTCAGCTGTGATGACCAGAACCATGGGCAGTTGTTTGGTGAGTATGACTTGAGACAATAGTTGAACTGTTGGCACCTTGCCTTATTCCTGGAATGTTTTCTTTCTCCCCCTGTGGATCTGCCTCTATTTTGAGCTATGCAAAATCCCTAGCAGTTGGTGGAGAGTGAGGAGGAGGATGTGGGAGTGTAGAATTTTGTACATTATAATTCAATTGAAAAAATTATAAAATGTTAAATGTTAGCCTTCACTGAGAATGAAATGAAAGCAAATGATGTCCAAGAAATTGCCCATTATTATAAACCAAAACCAAATTAAAATGTACTTGTTAGACTACTCAGTCATAACAAAATTATTACTGCTTTCTTATGCATATCTGGCAAAATGTCCCACTTTGATATTTTCTGAATATCAATCTGTGAATCTAATACAGATGTAAATTCTTTTTTTCCCTTACTTCTGCCTTTAGGTGGTAACCAGTTGTATTTTATCAACATGAATTCATTTCTTAAAGGTCATTGACTTAATGTAATAGTTTTTAATGCCCCAGTCCATTTTCTCTTTTTGTACAAAAGTAGATTAGTTTTAACTAGGCATTCATAAATACAAATTACATAGGAATATTAAAAATGGAGTAATTATATGGGAGCACAATATGAAACAAATCCCACAATACTATCTGATACAAGAAAAAGGAAAGTTATTTTCTGTTGGAAGTAGGATGAGGATTTTAATATTAGAAATAATTGAAAATTATAGAATTTATCTCAGTGCTTTTCTATCATCATTGTGACTCAAAGAACTAAGCCTCATAAATAAACTTTAAATTGCACTGACTTTTTAATTATGATACATGCATGCATACATACATGTATATGTGCATATATATATATATATATATATATATATATATATATATATATATATATATATACACACATAATTGTATGGCCCTTGACAAGTCATTTAACTTCTTAGTGTATGAGAAAATTTTCATACTATAAATTATAGACAAGGTTTTATCTGCAATGATAGAGCAAGTTCTTTAGAAAATCACAGGTCTGCTAAAATCCAGAATAATTATTATTTATATATCTACATATTTTATATATGTACATTTGTACATATTTATGTGTAGGTACATATACAGATAGAGACATATATAAAGGAAAAAATATATTTGTGTGTATATACATAAATACACACATATATATTATATGTATATATCTATATATGTATGTATGTATATATATACATACATACACACACACATATATATATATATATATATATGTAAAACATGTGTATGCATTATTCCTTACAATAGAATGTAGGCAAGAATGGTTTCATTTTTTAGTGTTAGCCTTATACCTAATACAATGGATGTTATTTGGTTGGCTTTTTTGTTTGTTTGTTTGTTCTGTGGAGCAATGAGGGTTAAGTGACTTGCCCAGGGTCACACAGCTAGTGTCAAGTGTCTGAGACCGGATTTGAACTCAGATCCTCTTGAATCCAGGGCCAGTGCTTTATCCACTGCTCCACCTAGCTTTTCCCTATTTAGTTGGCTTATAATAAAGTTATTGATTGAATGCATGCTACAGTTATTCATTATAGAGAACGGATAGTTGTATGGTTTTATATATGTGTGTGTGTGTGTGTGTGTGTGTATTCTATTTAACACTTGAATTAATAACTGACATACTGATGTCAATCGGGAAGTCCTTAACCTTCTAACATCAACTATGAATATCCTTACTCCAATATAGCTCTTAATAGGTATATATGTACCCAAGATTTCACCATCACTCATAGTTTCATTAACATCATACTCCACAATTATAACTTCTCTCTTTGATAATAATTTCATATTTTTTCTAAGTTTTCTTTATGCTTCTGTCTTGCTATATCTCTTAATCCTTCTGGTGGATTCAAGCCCTCATTTCTACTTGTTTGTTATTATCTTCCATTATATAGGCTCACTTTATTACCTTCATAGCTTTGATCTTGAGGTTGAGAAAATCATCTAAACATTATCCCTTGCATCCATTGCCCCATTATATTCTTCTGTATTTCCAGACCCTAGTTTTGTGTTATGACTACAATATACCATCTCTATTCTTAACTGTATTCTTTTGAACATTTCAAATAA
This sequence comes from Dromiciops gliroides, assembly GCF_019393635.1. Taxonomy (NCBI): domain Eukaryota; kingdom Metazoa; phylum Chordata; class Mammalia; order Microbiotheria; family Microbiotheriidae; genus Dromiciops; species Dromiciops gliroides. The sequence continues at coordinate 164,888,934 of NC_057863.1, forward strand.
ATTCGTGAAACATCAAGAAACAATTACATAATATAAAAAGAAAAATTAAAAATAGAAGAAAATGTGAAATGTCTCGTTGGAAAAGCGACTGGACTGCAAAATAGAGCATGGGAGGATAATTTAAGAATTATTGGACTACCTGAAAGCCATAAAACAGTCTAGACATCATATTTCAAGAAATTACTTAGAAAAACTCCCTTGATATTCCAGAACAAGATAGTAAATTAAAGTTTGAAGGAATCCACTGATCACTTCCTGAAGAAAGATCCCAAAATAAAAACTTCCAGCAATATTGTAGCAAGTTACATAGTTCCCATGTTAAGTAGAAAATACTTTAACCAACCAGAAAGAAAAAAAATCAAATATCATATTACAAGATAGGATAACACAAGATTTAGCATCTTTTACATGAAAGGATCAGTAGGCTTGGAATATGATATTCCAGATGGGAAAGGACCTAGGATTACAAGCAAGAATAATCTACCCATCAAAACTGAAAATAATGCTTCAGGGGGAAATGTATTTTTAATGAAATAGGGGATTTTCAAACATTCCTGAGGAAAATATCAGAGCTGAATATCAAAATTAACTCTGAAATACAAGACTCAAGAGAAGCAAAAAAAAGTAAACAGGAAAGAGAAAACATATGCAGTATCATAAAGTTAACCTGTTTACATTTCTATATGGGAAAATGATATTTGTAACTCCTAAGAACTTTCTCAATATTAGGGTAGTGAGTGAACACATAGACACAGGGCATGGAAGTGAGTTCAATATGATGGGTTGATATTTCTTAAAAAAATAAAATAAAAATAAGGAATCAGAAAGAAAGAATTCTCTGGGAGAAGGGAAAAGGGAGAGTTAGAATTGGGTACACTTTCTCGTATAAAAAAGTCATTTAAAAGCCTTTATAGTGGACTGGAAGATTGGGAAATTGTAGGCATCCAAACCTTAATGTTCTCAGAATCAGATCAAATAGAGAATAACATACACAGTAAATTTAATATAGAAATCTATTTTACCTGATGGTAAAGTAGGAGGGGATTAGGAAAATAGAAAGGGGAACAATAGAAAGAGTGGACTGGAGGAAGTAGAAGTCAGAAGCAAAACTCTTGCAGATAGACAGTGTGAAAGGAAGGAGTAGGATAAACTGGTGAGGAAAGGAATGGTGGGAAATAGAGTAATAAGAATTGAGGGAAAAATATAATGGGAACTTCTGATAAAAGTCTTATTTCTCAAATATATAGAGAAATGAGTGAAGTTTATTGAAAAAAATGAGCAATTCCTCAACTGATAATTGGACAAAGGATATAAACAGCCAATTTTCAGGTGAAGTAATCAAAACTATCTATAATCATGTGAACAAAATGCTCTTTCACTATGATTTAAAAAATGCCAATTAAAACAATTCTGAGGGACAGCTGAGTGGTGAAGTGGATAAGACACCAGCCCTGGATTCAGGAAGACATGTGTTCAAATATGGCCTCAGATGCTTGACAGTTACTAGCTGTGTGACCCTGCCCTCAAAACAAAACAAAACAAAAACAACAATTCGGAGCTACCACCTCACACCTACCAGAAAGGTTAAATGACAGAAAAAACAAACAAACAACATGACATTTATTATCAAAGATAAGATAAAGGACATTATGAAATGTAAAGTTAATCATTTTGATTGCATACAATTAAAAAGATTTTACCAAACAAAACCAATGTAACCAAGATTAGAAGGAAAGTACAAACCCTGGAAACAATTTTACAGCCAGTGTTTCTTATAAAGGACTAATTTCCAAAATATATAGAGAACTGAATCAAATTTATAAGAATACAAGTTATTCCCCACTTGAAAAATGGTCAAGGAGTATAAATAGTCAGTTTGCAAATGAAAAATTTAAAACTATCTATAGCCATATTTTTTTAAATCTCAATCAATATTGATTAGAGTAATGCAAATTAAGAAAACTCTGAGACACCATCTCACACCTATCACATTGGCTAACATGAGAAATGTTGTAGAAGATATAGGAAAATTGGAACACTAATGCATTGTTGGTGCAGTTGTGAACTGTTCCAACCATTCTGGAGAGGAAATTGGTACTAATTCCAAAAGGTAATACAACTTTGCATACCCTTTGACCCTGTAATAACCCTAGTAGGTCTATATCCCAAAGAGATTATAAAAATGGAAAAAAGGAATCACATACATAAAAATATTTATAGCAGCTCTTTTTTTAGTAGCAAATAATTGGAAATTATGGGGATACCCATTAATTGGGAAATGATTGAACAAACTGTGGTATACATATGTAATGGAATTCTATTGTGATTTACAAAGTGATGAACAGGATCATTTCTGAGAGGGTAGAGCCAAGATTGTGGAAGAAAGGCAGTAACCTCACAGAGCTCCCCACATGATAACTCCAAAAACTTCTGAATAATGCCATAAGACAATTCAAGGAGCAGCAGAACCCACAAAAGGATGGGGCAAGATCATTTTCCAGCCAAAGATGGCTTAGAAGGTCAGCAGGAAATGGCTGTTGTACAGAAGTGAGAGTGGAGCCCAGACCAGTGCCACACCAACACAGATCCAGGCCCAGGCAGGCCACACCAGATAAAGACACTTCCAGAGCCTCTGAATCAGCTTCAGCAGCAGCTTCTTATGGAACTCAGCTCATGGTTTGGTGAGAGGGTCAAGCCCAGGGGTAGATAGTAGGGGTCTCTGCTGGAACTGAGGCAGATCTCAGATGTTTTATCCATGTTGGGAACCAGGAAGCAGTCTTGATTGGCAAGCCCAGTTGATGGAGGGGCACAGGCATACCTGAAGCTAGCAACCATAGTGAAACAGAATTCTGTTTCCAGGTTAAAGAGCAAGTAAGCCTGGGGCTATTTACAGACCAGAGCACAGGGCAGTGGAGTGGAGAACATGCCTTTCCTTAAATTATACCACCTTGGACTCCCTGAACCTTGGTATAGTGCATCCTGGAGGCAGTACATCACTTTAAGGAGTTAAAAGTCAAGAAATGGGCAAGCAAAATGAACAGATAGGGGAAAAAAGCAGACCATAGAAAGTTTATTTGGTGACAAGGAAGATTGGGGTATACACTCAAGAGGAAAACAATGTCAGAACTCCTACATCCAAAGCTTTCAGGAGAAATATGAATTGCTCTCAGGCCATAGAAGTGCTCAAAAAGGACTTTGAAGATAAATTAAGAGAGGTAGAGGGAAAAAATGTCAATAGAAATGAGAGTGATGCAGGAAAGACATGAAAAAAATCAACAGCTTGAAAAGCCAAATGGAAAAGCTCTCTAAAGAAAATAATTCCCTAAGAATTAGGATGAATGAATTGAAGCTAATGACTTTATAAGAAAACATGACACAATAAAGTAAATCAGAATGAATTAAAAAATAAAGGGCAATGTGAAATATCTTCTGGGAAAAACAGCTGACCTGGAAAATAGATCCAGGAGAGATAATTTGAAAAGTATTGAACTACCTGAAAACCATTACTAAAAAAAAAGAGCTTAGACATCATGTTCCAAGAGATTGTCAGGGAAAATTACCCTAGTATTCTGGAAACAGAAGGTAAAATGGAAATTGAAAGAATCCACCAATTACCTACTGAAACAGATTCCAAAATGTGAACTTCCAGGAATATTATAACCAAATTCCAGAGCTACCTGGTCAAGGAGAAAATACTGGAAGCAGCCAGAAAGAAACAATTCAAGAACTGTGTAGCCACAGTCAGGATGGCACAAGATCTAGTATTTTCTACATTAAAGGATCAGAGGGCATGGAATATGGTATTCCAGAGGGCAAAGGAGTTGGGATTACAAGCAAGAATCATCTCCTGAGCAAAACTGGGTATAAACCCAGGCCAACTTGCCAGTCAATGAGACACCAAACCTTTTATGTGCTGTGCTTGCCAGCTCTGAGGAGCCTGTACTCCTCCCCCACCTCAGCTGCCGCCACTCAAAGATTCTTCCTGGTTCCCCACTGGGATAACACATCCCTCCTTAGCTTCTGCATACACTCTGTTGACCCCCGCTGACCAACTGTTCAGCCCTCTCACAAGATTGTGAGCTTAATTTCAGAAGAAGCCTGCACTACAGCTGATTTGGAGGCTTGGGGATAAATTTCTCTGTTTCAGCCTGCCTGGGACTTTATCTGTGCTGGCATAATCAGAGCTGGACTTTACTCCCAGCCTGACTACCTTTTCTGCCAAACTTCAAAGGTGTCTTTAGCTAGAAAACAATCTCAGCCATCATCTTATGGGTTCTGCTGCTCCAGCAATTCTTAATAACATGATGAAAAATGCTACCTATCTCCAGAAAGAACTTATGGAGTCTGAATACAGATTAAGGCATAATATTCTTAATATTTTTTGTTTGTATTTTCTTCCACAACATGAATAATATGGAAATGTTTTGAATGACTGCACATATATAATCTATACCAAAGTGCTTGCTTTCTCAAAGATGGGGGAAGAAATGGAGAGAGGGAAGAGGGGAGATAATTTGGAAGTCAAAATTTTACAAAACAAATGTTAAATTTAGTTTTTCTCTATAACTGGGGAAACTGAAAAAAATAAAAAGAAAAGTGTGAAAATTATGCTTGAATTTTAACTCAGAGTTCATCAGTTTTTCTCTCTCTCCTAGTGGATAGACTTTTTTCATCATGAATTCTTTTAAATTATCTTGGATCATTGTATTTCTCAAAGTACATAGGTCTTCCACAATTGATCATCATTACAATTGTGCTCTTATTGTGTACAATGATATCTTAGTTCTGTTCACTTCACTTTGCATCAGTTCATATAGTTCTTCCCTGTGTTGTTTGTTTTTTTTTTGGGGGGGGGGGCTGGTGTTTTGTTTGTTTTGTTTATTTTGGGTTTTTTTTTCTGACACCATTCCTCTTGTCATTTCTTGGGGCAAAATAATACTCCATAACAATCATATTTCACAAAGTGTTCATCCATTCCCCACCTATGCAAAATGCCTTGTCTTTATATTTCCTAAACCACTTAACATAATGCTTTGCACACAATAGTTATTTTATAAATCTTCATTAAACAGGTATTGAATAGTAGGTACTAAATGTATATTTGTTGATTGACTGATGTGCTGATCCAAGAGAAAACATCCTTTATGACCCTGGAGTATAGTAGGTGATATGGGAGACATAAATACCAGTAAGTCAATAAACATTTCCTAAGTGTTTATATGGTCCCCGCCATCAAAAAGTTTAAAATTAATTAAGATTCCAACTAGTTTGACTATAGGAAGGACCTAGACTGACAAAATGATGGGTCTTTGAAATACTAAATCAAGGTTGTTGTAATATAATAACCACACATGAACTTTTCATATCTTTATTCAGATTAAGATGAACATTTTCCACTGCAATTCAATAACATTCTCTTGATACTACTTACAAAGAAAGAGGAAAATAGCATTCACTATAGGAGAGGATTTTAGTTCCTATCTTGGACTCTGGTAATTTTTTAAAAGAAATTTCAATAAAAATATTAGTTTTGTCTGAGTGGCGTCTAGGTATTACATTTGATTACCTGAAGTTGTCAAAGCAATAAAAGCTCTGTTATCCTCAGTTTCAAATGACAAGAAACTAAAATAATCTTAAGGTTATTCTGACAATTATTAGCCATCACATATGGCCATATGCAATACACATTTCATCTTGCAGTGCTGTTTTCAATGCTAAAGGATTCACAGGGTGGTAGGATACTTGATTGGACTCAGAGCTTCCCTGGGGTGGCAATGAGCCTAGATATAACTAGATTCACCCTAATTTATTTTAAAATCTTATAGAAAAATACCTTGAAAATATTTGCTGACACCATTGGGAAACTAGGAACTACCTATTAAATTAAAATAGGGCCTCTAGATTACAGATCTTCTGGATATCTGTCACGTGTCTCTGTTTTTGTTTCCTCTGCTATATAGGGCACTGTGTGGACTCAAATGAGAGTATAATGAAACAATAATTTTCAATGAAGCTGGAATCTTGCGAGCACAAGTATTCTATCATCTAGTGATAATAAAGATACTGGTTACCCTTGAGTAATTTTAAAGGGTAGAATTAATCCTTGGTTTATGTTTGCTGTTTACAGTATTTATACACAAATATCTTGGCTTGTGACTTTGTGTGATTAGTACACATCTGTTTTCATCAAACCAAGTTTCTCAGTATGTATCAAAGGCATTGAACTAGATGAAGAGGTTCATCTAGTCAGACATAAAGGAGTGAATCCTTTTAGGACAAGATCCCTCCTATCATCAATGGCATGAATCAATTTCTTCCTTTATCTAGTTGTCCTTTATTTGGAATCAAATGAAAGAATGTCTGTGAAAGTGATTAATAAACTGTGAAAAGCTACAGATATATAAGCTATTGTTATTAGTAATGGTATTTCGCCCAAAGGTCAGGATTTACCTTTAGATGGCAAAATTTTACTACATCAACAAGACATTTCCTGCTACTTTGAATGAGGCAAAACAGAAAAAAAAGTCAAACCTATAGTAAGGGGAAAAGAGTTCAAATAATGCTTCAGACACTCGTGATATGTGTGTCATGAGTCACTGAATCTCTCAGAGCCTCAGTTTTTCTTACTATATGGAGATTAACAATATTTACATCGATAAGTTACAGGGTGAATTGAAGTAAAAGTACCTTTCAAAACTTAAAGAACTATAGTTAAAATGTCAATACTCATGGCTCCCACTTCCTCTTCTGTCACTCATTTCTCAACCCTTTGTAATCTGGTTTCTGTTCTCATCACCCAATCACTCTCTCCAGTCACCAATGACCTTTTAATTGAAAAATGTATTGCTCCTTTTTAAATCATTACCTTTCTAGAACCACCTGCTACACTTAACACTTCTAATTATTCTCTTTACCTGGGTGCTTTCTTCTCTTTACATTTTTATCATAGAAATTTCTCCTGGTTCATTTCCTATGTATCCAACTGTTCTTTCTCACTATCTTTTCTTGGTTCATCATCCATAATATGAACCTTAACTATGGATGTTCTGAAAGTTCTGTTCTAGGTACTCTTTTCCATGTATACATTCTTTCAGCAACCTCATCTCCTTCCATACGTTTAGTCATTTTCTCTATGTAGAAGATCTATTTACCTATTCCCAATCTTCTTCTTCTTTAGGCTCTGAACCATATCACCAATTGCCTTTTTCTTGTGAGGCAATTGGGGTTAAGTGACTTGCCCAGGGTCACACAGCTAGTAAGTGTCAAGGGTCTGAGGCCAGATTTGAACTCAGGTCCTCCTGACTACAGGGTCAGTGCTTTATCCACTGCACCACCTAGCTGCTCCATTAATTACCTTTTTTTGGGTGTTTTTTTTTTGTTTGTTTTTTGCAGGGCAATTGGGGTTAAGTGACTTGCCCAGGGTCACACAGCTAGTAAGTGTTAAGTGTCTGAGGTCGGATTTGAACTCAGGTCCTCCTGAATCCAGGGCCGGTGCTCTATCCACTGAGCCACCTAGCTGCCCCATGAATTACCTTTTGAATGTATCAAACTGGATTTCCTGGCAAGTTCTTTAATTCTACATTTCCAAAAGTCACCTCCTTAACTTTCCTCTTAAAAAATAGGTCTCTTTCAAATGACCCTATTTGTGCTTAAGGCACCAAAATATTTTTAAAGCCCATCACAATTTAGAAATAACTATTTAGATTTTAACTACATTTTATTCATTTGTACTTATTGCTTTTAATTTTTTACTGTATATATTAATATATATGTGAATTGTCTCCTCCATTAGAATGTAAGTTCTTTGAGCATAGATATTGCTTCATTTTTTTATACCTGTATCCCCAACACTGAGAAAATATATATATACATACATATGTTTGTGTGTGTATATACACATACACATATATACACACACAAACGTGTATCTATATAGTAGGTACTATGCAAATGCTTATTGATTGTTTGATATTTACATATCTGATTTTATTAGTATTATTATCCTCTTATTTAATGTTAAAGTTTAGGGACTTTTAGAAGAAGAAAAACATGCTCAATAGGAATGCTCACATTCCTTTCCTTGGTTAAGTTGAATGGAAATCAATTTCTTTTCCTAAAATTTTTGTGTCCATCAACTTACTCCATGGTATCTCCAACTCCCTAACAGGGAGAGAAAATCTTAGGGTTGTGAGAAAATAAGTATTAATAATAGATTTTGGGGGGAGACCCAGAAAAATATTAGCCTTTTCTCCCCTGCCGCCCAATTCAGAAGGCTCAGTTTTTAATGAAGTTATCTCCACATGTGGAGATAAACCACACCTAAACCACACCTAAAGAGTAGACTTCACCTTTTGCTGAGGGTTCCTCCCATTAGGTCATCACATCTTGATATTATCTGTACAGATCATTTTAATATGGAACACCCTCAAGTCATGTCAACCAATGGAATTGAATGAGGCTAGCCAATTAGGTTTCATCAAAAGAAGATAAAAGCTTGGATGACCTGAATCTCAAGGTTGTTGCCTTCTTGGATCATGCTCTTGGCTCAGATTGCTATCTCTTTGTGCTCCCTCTTCTCTTCAGACAGAGTAGGTAATGTAGGACTTCTGAATCCTGCTTGAGGCCATGTACTCTCTCTCTGAGAGACAATATGGTGCTAGAGCTTTCTTTCCTCCTGTTTGTTTTAAATGCCTCATGGTCAACACCTTATTAATATTTAATATTAATTAATAATAAATTAGTGCTAAAACAGGTGAAATAGCCATTATTATAAAAATAGTCATTAATAATATAAGCAGCAAATAATTTTACAAAACCCAGCATAATCACAAATAATTTAAAATACAACATGGGAAATATTCAATTTGACTAGTGCACCAGAAAATATTATAAGCACTATTGAAAATCCTGAAAGGACATAGTACGTGGACATGATATATATATATTTTAGTGAGGCAATTGGGGTTAAGTGACTTGCCCACAGTCACACAGCTAGTAAGTGTCAAGTGTCTGAGGCTGGATTTGAACTCAGGTACTCCTGAATCCAGGGCCGGTGCTTTAACCACTGCGCCATCTAGGTGCCCCGACATGATATATTTTATTAATAATCACAATACTCCTATCCAACACCTGGAAATGGATGGCAGAGGAGTTTAATCATATGGCTTTGAAAGTCCTTCAGTGAAGTCCTGTTAGAAGATAGAACTCTTCCTGCCATAAAGTCACCAGCAAGCTCCAATGCTAGAAAACACTGACTATTCCTTTGTGATAAAAGAATGAGACTTGGGGGCAGCTAGGTGGCGCAGTGGATGAAACACTGGCCCTGGATTCAGGAGGACCTGAGTTCAAAGCCAGCCTCAGACACTTGACATTTACTAGCTGTGTGACCCTGGGCAAGTCACTTAACCCTCATTGCCCTGCAAAAACAAACAAACAAACAAAAAAGAATGAGACTCAGTAACTTTCCAGACCTGTGCACATATTAAATAGGCCAGGATAAAACCTGCCATTGTCATCCTATCTGGAGAAGACATTTTAAAATCCTATAATTTTCAAATTTCTCTATCCTCATTCCATTAATATCACTTTTTTATTTTGCTTTGATTCCAATCAATTAATATCAACATGTGCAAGGAATTACCAGAAAAAAGCATATGTACCTGATGTATATGTGTAGAAATTCATTCCACACCAATTTTATTTATTTGGCAAATTTTTCATGTGATGCCAGATTGACTATTTTTTATTAAAAAAAAAAAAGTCAATCTGACATCATATGAATAGTTTGTTTTGGCACTGGTTTCATGTCTAGAATGAATTTGTTTCCATTTCTTCCTCCAAATGTAGAAAAAAAGAGAGGTTTTTGTATTTCCCATTATGGCTTACTGTGACTTTGCAATGACTCACAGAGGAAATGCAGCTGGTGAAGCAGGTGATGCCCCAGGAATTAGATTTCCACACATTGCAAAGGTAATTAAGAAATCAATCCCATCTGAACCACAACAGAGACAATAGTAAGAGCAAATATTCTTCTTTTTTTTTTTTTTAAAGAAGGGCTTAGGTCTCTTGCTGTACATCTGTGTGTGTGTGGGTGTGTGTGTGGGTGTTGTGTGTATGCATATATGTTTTTAAAATCTCTATCAGTGCTAAAGAGCACCTTCCTTCAATACCTCAAAGATCCCTGCTCTGTTGGGTGTGGATGCTCCTTTTTCTGATGTAGATTTGATTCCCTTACCTAATAGTAATTGATTTCCATGTCCTAGTAAAACAGGAAAAAAATAATCACTTGGTAGCCAAGCACTGGGAGATGAACTTCTCCAATTTTAACTTGTCTAGTACCTATGTATCAGATACACATTTCACTGCACAGTGCATACTTGAAGTCTTGCCAGCAAGGTAAGATTTTCCAGAGCCAGTCCTCAATTGGTTTTGCCTCTAAAAGCCAGAGCCACTTCCACATCACAGTATAGAATCAATAAAGAACATTTTTCCCATCTGATGTCTTCTAATTTAGAGAGGATATTGGCTAGAAAATTAATTGAAAGGCAGTGTTAGTCTCACTTGACTATCACTTAGATTGTAAGTGAGTGGATGGTTTTCTTTGATTTTTAAAATATGTTTTGAGGACCTTGTATGAAATCCCATATTGGTTAATATGGCCTGTGGAGATTTCAATTTACAAATTTTACAGTTTTTAAATTTAGGCCCCCATAAATATTTTCAAGACTTACATTCTTCCTGAAACCTCCCCAGCAAGAAAAACTCACTTGACTCCTGTTAAAGGATTTATCAATTTTCAATCCAAGGACAGATTTCAGGTGTTCTATGAACTTGGATAAAAAAAAAATATTTTTACTAGTTTCTAAGTGAAATTTAGCATTTTATTTCATTTTTAAAAGCCATTCTGAATGAGGTCTATTGGTTTTGCAAGTTGTATGAACAGGCCTATGATGTACAAAAATTATTTAGGGACCCTTGTTCTAGTCGATCCATTCATTCTTTTTAAATGCAATTCAATTAAACTTAGGTTTATTTTGTCTACTATGTAAAAAACATCATTTAAGGTGCTGCAGAAACAAAAAAAGAACCAAATGAAAGACTCTTACCGTCAGGAGCACAGACAATTCATCCTTCACACTACTTCAGTTAAAAGTTTTGTTGTTTTTAATCCGTATCTTATAAGGGAATTTTTATCAATTTTCATAATAAATTAAAATACTTCAGATATACACTAGTCCTTATCAATTGATGCTAGGGAAGATTCAAGGTTAAATAAGTAGGAATAAAAAATGTTATTAATGAAATAATTCCCCAAAACTTTTTCAATTCTGATGAAAGCAGGACTGGTTACTTTTTGTAGGGTTCCTTTTACTAAGACAGCACTAAATATACTTTTATTTTCTTTCAAGGTCCCTCAAAAGTAATTGGGGGGGGCAGCTAGGTGGAACAGTGGATAAAGCACAGCCCTGTATTCAGGAATACCTGAGTTCAAATCCAGCTTCAGACACTTGACACTTACTAGCTGTGTGACCCTGGGCAAGTCACTTAACCCCCATTGCCCCGCAAAAAAACAAAACAAAACGAAACAAAACAAAAAACAAAACAAAACAAAAAACAAAACAAAACTAAACAAAAAGTAATTAGGAAACTCTTCCACTGGAGGAGCAGTGGTATCTTGTGACCCCTTTAAGCATGACGAATTGAGGCAGAGTAGCTTTGTAACATTGCTTCCTAGAAAAAAGATTCAATTGCGTGGACCCAAGTCACTAAAGACCATAAAATGTATATGTTTTTCCAGTATGGAAAAATGCCAAGCTAATTAAAAAAAGAAAAAGATGAGGTTGAAAGATGTTTTGAGGAAAAGGAGACAGTAAAGAAAGTAAGGGGTTGAGATACCAGGTTTTCCCAGGACACATAGAGACTCAGTGTATCTGCAGTTCCCTTCCTCAAACCTAAAACTCAAAGGGAGATTCAGAACCACAGAAAGAAAATAAACAAACATTTATTAAGTACCTATTATATGCCAGGTGTTTTGATAAGGCCTGTATTGGGAACCAGCACTTACAGTGATTCAAGTCTCAAAAGCTCAATAACCTTCCTTCTTTTTATTAGCCTTAATTATTCTCACACAGGAAGATAGTAAGAGATGCTTTCTCAGTAACTTACTGGACCTATAGCTGGGTCACTCATATTAAAGTTAAGACTGGAAGAAATATAAAAATGCAGAGAAGGGTTAGCAAGAATTTTATTAATCTGTATAGAAAACTACAGGAACATGACTGAGATAAAGTGGGAGTCATGATCATGTGGACAAACTCCAAGCACATAGTCTAAGGTAGGTAGAATAATTTGTGGTTTTCATCAACTGGTCAGAAACAAAACCAAAATAACTAGAGAAAGAGTGATGCAATATAAGAATAAATATTGCTGAGGTAGTTTGTTGCCTCTGTTTTAACTGCCTTTATTCCTCTATTATTCTAACAATAGCAATAATTGCATGGGGTAAGTGGGCAGCTAGGTGTCACAGTGGATAAAACACTGGTCCTGAATTCAGGAGGATCTGAGTTCAAATCTGCCCTCAGACATTTGAGACTTGCTAGCTGTGTGACCCTGGGCAAGTCACCTAAGTCACCTAACCCTCATTTTTTGCAAGAAAAAGAAAAAAATTGCCTGTGGTCAAAGAGGCAGAAATAGAGAGTAGAAAGAAATTATTGATGCTAATCCAGGAGTACTCAGTGCTTCTTAAATACTATATCTGACCATGTCACTCCCATACTCAAGAAACTCCAATGGCTCATAGTTAACTTTAGAAGCAAATGTTGAAGCCTTTCATAATTTGATCGCAAAATATAGTTCTAACTTTATTATGCATTACTTTCTATTTTCTATATTCTAGTTAAAAGAAGATTTTCATGCATGGCACTCCATTTTCTATCTCCTCAATTTTGCACTGGCTTTCTCCCATGCATGGAAAGCTCACCTCCAATCACTACCTTTTTTCCTGCAGCTTTTCCTGAGTCTGTGATGTTACAACCTTCCTGTCACAAATTACCTTACATGCATTTTGTATATAAATATATGTGTATGTATATATATACATATATATATATATACATAAATGTAGATATACACATACACATGCACATCCATATACACGCATACATCCACATCTACATGGACATATACAATACATGAATTTGGGGGGGGGAGAGACACAGAGAGGGAGAGAGGGAGGGGGGCTAGTTAACTCAGTATTCTATGCTACTCTCCAAGTAGCTCCATGATTCCAAGAGAAATTGTTAACATATATGAGGAGTTTTTTCACATGGATTCTCTATGCCAGTAAATGCTCATGTCCTCTCTCTCTCTCTCTCTCTCTCTCTCTCTCTCTCTCTCTCCCTCTCTCTGTCTCACATGTATGTATATGTACATATAACATCCATATATTCAACTATTTCACTTATTTCTTTGTATTACAACAATCAGCTCATAAACACATAGTGTTCACTTGATAAGTGCTGATTAGTTGACTGAATCCTTTCTTTTTCTTGTCTCCTAGTTCAAAGATGAAGTTTATTTTCTAATTCATGAAAGTTTTGAAAAGTAAAGATTAGTCAGACATTATAACTCTTTGACTGCATGATCCTTTATGACTGTCTTTTACCTGAACAGAAGTTTCTCTCCTTCTGCTTGCTTCTCTGTCTCTTCTTTTTTGAGGATTTCTCACACTGTTTTCTCCCATATGGAACACTTACATTTACTTATGTGTACTTTTATGGGTTCCGATAAAAACTGTTTTCTGTTGAAGGACTTGGATTTGCAAAGAAAAACAACCTAAACCTGTGATCTATCAAAATAATACTTTTGAAAATACATTTAAAGAGAACATAAAATAAGATTTGTAAATAAAAATATATAACTCTACTATACTACACTTACACATACTCACATCATGTGCCCTGTGTCTCTCCCTCACCTACAAGTATGAAACAATTGATTAGTACAATTCTAAATGTTCAGAATGATAATCCAGAGCTAGAGAAAACACAGACAAATTCATTTGTGATGAAGTGCATTATAAGATTGTAGGATCAAGGATTTAGAGCTATTAGAAACCTTAGAAAATATAGGATAGTATGATGGTAGATATTTGACATGAGATTTATGACCTCAGTGTCTAGATAGTACTCCCTCCTCATGTTGATAGATAAGGAATATGTAGCCCAGACACTAGGAGGGACTTTTCTAAATTTATATATCAATTCTTAAGTCAGGTCTCAACAAAGACAAAATCAGAGAAGAGATGGAAACAGATAATAGAATAAGATACAGGTGGGGGAAGAAGAAAAGTAAAGCAGGGGAAGGACAGGGAGAGGTATAGGTATAAATAATAGATGGATAGATAGATAGATAGATTGATGGTTTTGCTGATTTTTTTTTATTCTTTAAAGAAAGGATTTTTTTCTGGTATAGAGTGGCTTTCTAGGAGAAGAATGAATAATGTGTAGAGGGAAATTTATATTACAGAGGAATAAAATGTATTAATAAAAATGTATCCTTGTCACCCTAACCAACAAAATTCCCCAAAAAGAGCAAATCAGAAATCTAGATTAAAAATATGGAGAAGTTGAGGAAATCACTCCATGTATTTTTTAAGAGGAACTGGAAGGACAGGATAAACATAGCTGGCTCAACTCCCCTGGAATAAAAAAAAGAGGTCAAGTCATTGAATTCTACTTCAGCCCTGGAAAGTTTTGTTATCTTTTCCTTACCCAGCAGGTTGATGTGCCTACAGCTAGAAGGCCATATTCACATAAAATAGCCAGAACAGTATAACAGTGCTTTAAAATCATCTAAGATCTACTCTCTCAGTCTTTGTGATCACTTACAATCAAGTGGAAGTTCTTTGAATTGGTGTTGTTTTTCAATAAACCTCCCTGTGCTTGGCCATGAGACCATAAAAAGTGGAACACTGCTGGAGGCCTTGGCTATTTTTAACTGAAGTGAGCAGAAAGTACTACTTTTTTTTAAAGGAAATGTCATTTCAGTGATGTGTTGCTAGCTGCTATCACATGCATCCAAGGTGACTTTTAGAGCACTACCTTAGAGAGCACAGACAAATTAGGGAAGCCAGAATTTGCTGCTTCCTGCAAGATGCTTGCTTAATGATTGGAACAATATTTCCTCAGCTGATGGAGAGACCACACAGCAAAATTGTCTCCTTGCAGCTGAAAAATTTGTATTCTTTAAAATAAATAAATGCATAAACAAAAAAGCTAGTGTTCAAATGTGTTTGCCTGGCACAGAGACAGCCTGCATGTGTGTGTTCTGAAAGGACACGAAATGATGTGAGATAATAAGCTGCATGTAGGTGAATTGGAAACACTGTGATTTGATTTAGGTCAAGATTAATCACTTCAAAGTACTACAGTTCAGATGACTCTCTGCCTTTAATTCAAATAGACTTTGCCAAGAAATGTCAGATTTTGATGTAGGTAGGTTTATTTTCAGATGCTAACAGTTGCTAAGAATTTAGCAAGTAGGCCTTTGGCAGGACGGTAAGATGTTTTAAAAAAATTTTTTTTCAGCAGTTTGTTTTGTCAATTACACAATAGCTTCTCAATTCATGTGAGGGAATTTCCTTGGGTCTAAAAAAGTTAAAATGTGTGTGTTAACATATGAGCTGAGTGATAGACTTCATAGATTTCATCAAACAGTGACCATGTTTATATTCTGGAAGGGATTTTTTTGGATAAAAGAGAAAAGATGGTAAGAAGTAAAACAAGATGATGACAAACACACAAAACTCCCTTTACATTTATAAATGAGAAGAACAATTTAAAAGGTACTAAACAGTGTTTGAAGAAACAGATTTCGGATTGTAAAAATATTACTGCACATTCATGAAGTGATTTATAGTTTCCAATATAATATCACATATTTTCCCCATTTCAAGCAGGAGAAGTAGACTTCATTTCCATTTTACAAATACAGAAACTAAATGGAGAGACTAAATGATTGTTCAAAGTAATACTACAAGTTTATGAAAGAATCAGTCAATCAAGTATTTATTAATTGCCTACTATGTGAAAGACACTGTACTAAGCTCTTGGGATACAAGTAAAATAACTGAAATAATCCTTACTTGGAAGAAGCTAACATTCCAATGATTGAGACAAGTATGGTAAGTACTACAGCTGAAGTCAATGATTAGCACTAAAATGGACCTTAGGCATCATCTCATCATAATTATGGTCTTCTTCCTCCTCCTCCCCTTCCTGATCATTATTATCATTATCTGCATCAAAGGAAAGCTAAAAGGAATCTCAGAGGCCATCTCATTAAAATCCTAATTAAACCAATAATGAAACTGAAGCCCAGAGATGTTCAGGACAGAGGGGTAGGGGTGGACAGAACTGAGATAGGCACATTGGTGTTCTGATTTTAAATCCATGATTATTTCCACAAATTACTCTTTTTTTTTCTTTCATTACAACACAGTGACTATATGTTAGTACTTATATTAATCTGTATCAAATTATATAATCCAATTATAAATGTGTGTATTACATAGGCACAACCCATTTATCTTTTCCTAAAATATTCATATGAATTAGTTTCATGACCAGCAGTAGTACACTCAAAATGGTCCACTTCCTCCTTGGATCCCTCTTTTTGTTTGTCAGGAAATATTTGTGATTTTATCATCTTTCTTTTTCCAGTCCTTATCCCAACCTCTCTTTTACATACCTGTCCATTTAAATGACACTAAACCTTGATTGTGTCATCAGTTAATACATATAAGAACACTCAGTGTTCATGTTTAACAAAATTTTGAGATCATTTGGGATAATTATTTTAATGTGAAAGTTGAAATTTTTTAAAATAAAAATATTTGGGGGGGTTATGTACCCACAATTATGTCATCAATTCTAAATTCCAGCCTGAAATAGGTTTACAGTAATTGATAATAGAACAGCCATACTGCAGAGTGACTTATCTTCATGAAAATAAACCACAATCTAGGTTCAACTTTAAATGAAAGCTAGATTAATAGCCTCAAAGTAGAAGGCATACTATAAATCATTTCTAAATCCATTTTTTTTCTCATCCAGATGCAGTAAATTGGCAGAAACATTCTTGATAGCTCACCATTTCCATTATCAGTAATGGACACTGTATTTGACACAGTTGATGAGCTTCTTATTAGTTGTCCAGGTCAGTTTACACAAAGTTATATAAGTCATTATTCCATGTTAGGAAGTGAAATGAAGAGTGCTGAAGGCTGTTATGTTTATTTTCATTTGCTTTCTGTACCTAAGTCACTTCACCTCTGGGTGACTCAATTTCATCAACTGCAGAATGGTGATCTTGAGACTTCAGAATAATGTGAAACTATTTAAAAAGACTTTTTGTGCTACTCAGATGAGAACTAATACATAAGTACAAAGTCTTTTAATGGACACCTTGTGTTTCTTGCCATGAGGAAATAATGTTTAGCTTTTTTTTTCTTTTGTTACCATATTTCACTTTGGAAAATTCACTTTAGAAGGAAACGCTCAATGGGAAGTGACCATTTCTGCACACAGAGTCTGTTCAGTTGGAGTTTCAGCAAAACTGAAAAGCTCTGGCAGTACTTTATTGTTATGAGGTAACTTGAACAACTCTTTTAATTCAATGTGTCATATGAATTGTTGTTAAATATCCATAGCTTATTTTGAAACACAAATTAATTATCTATTACAAGCATGCTATTGCTTATCTCCTCCAAAGATTCATTAGTATGCAAATGACTCTAATTAGGTCACTGTCAGACAATATTTGTATGGAGTCACTTTCTTTGGTTTAGTCTGATAGTTTGAGTTCCTAATATTTATAAATACTGTTTCTGAAATCAGCCTTACTTAATAGGGATCATTCCAGAAGTCTTATTAGTTCAGTAGAATTAATCTCAGATAACAAAAAGGAAAAAAAAGACATTCTTTTAGAAGCTGCTATTTTTCAATTTGTACACACAGGCTCAGAAGATTAGGGGAATATCATCATATTTGCAATTTTATTTTAAATTGCTCTGCACCCAAATTTGTGTGTCTGCATCACTAACCTCTGCTTCAAGATGTTTCTCAATTAGGAAAGAAAAATGAAAATTTAAAAGAAAATGAAATGTAAAGAATAAAACTAAGTCAATTTTTGATATGTCATCAGAATTTGTCAGTGACAAGTAATACCTGGATGCTACGTAGGTTCTGGAAAATATTAACAAGAAGAAAAGGTTTTGATTTTGAGGTTGAAGATTATGGGATCATAGATTTATGATGGAAAAGACCATATAGACCACTGAGTCACCATAGAGTATAGGACTCTCTTTCTCCTACATTTTAGAGATGAGGAAACAGAGAGAAAACAAAAGTTAATGCATTAATCCAGTGACAAAAACTTGTTAAGTTTCCAAGGTGGCATTTGAACCTCCATCTTCTTTGTTCCAAGTCCAATACTATATCCACTACACCTTAGACAATATTAGACATCACTAGATTGACTAAGGGTGATGTAATTCTGTACCACAAAGTGATTAAACAGCATTTGCCAAGTTATAGGGGATTTGTGAATTGCCAGTTAATTTAACACTTGCACAAATAAAATAATGGATCCTTCGAGTATAAAAGTCATAAGAAATCTAAAAAGGGGGGGGGAACTTAATAGTAAAAATAAAATAGATTTAATTTCAGACACTAATTGACCAAAGAATTAGAATTTCCTAGAGATCATTTAGATTAATCACTCACTGAAATATGTTTGCAGTCTATAAGATCAGAAAAGTGTAAACAACCAAGCTGATGGAGATATCTATGAATAATCTATGATGAAGGACTCACAAACTTGCCAGTTAAACCACTGAATTTTGGAACAACTTTGCTTGTTAGGGAAAGACATAAGATAATTTATTTTCCAAACTTCTTCTGGCTAGAGTATATGATTTTGATTTCGTTTCACAAGGTACCTTTGATATGCCTATTTTATGGACCATGGCACAACTAAAAGGATTACAGGTCATCTGCCCTATCTTCATAAGCAGGTTAATGAAAAGGTATTAAATTTGGACATACATGACAGACCATTTATGAAAATTTAACAATTTTACTCTCATTAAAAATGAAATATGAAATGATTACTATAATATGGAAATGTCAAAGCAAAATAAACAGTAATAGCAAAAGTCTTTTCCTTAGTTTTCTATGCCTTTGTTTAAGGCTATTCTGCCTTTCCCCAAATAATTCCATCAGTTCACTTTGCATAAGTTAATAACTCATTGACAGGGGTCTCAAGAAATAAAATACAGATGGGAGGCCACAAGAAAATGAAAGAAATATAGATGAAGTGTGTTACTCAAGGGACAATAAAGGAATGAAAAAAAGAAAAGTGAAGAAAAGAATAGAGGAAATTCAAATGTCAATGGAAGACATGAAAAAGAATTTGGGCGGAGTTTCAAAGGCTGATGTAAGGGGCAGCTAGGTGGCACAGTGGATAGAGCACTGGCCCTGGAGTCAGGAGGACCTGAGTTCAAATACGGCTTCAGACACTTAACACTTACTAGTTGTGTGACCCTGGGCAAGCTACTTAACCCCAATTGCCTCTGCCTCTGCCTCTCCCTCTCTCTCTCTCTCTCTCTCTCTCTCTCTCTCTCTCTCTCTCTCTCTCTCTCTCTCTCTCTCACACACACACACACACACACACACACACACACACAACAGGCTCATGTCAGGCAAAAATTTGAAAAAAAATTGAAAAGAAAGGAAAAATATTAGGCATTTGAAGCATGAATGAGAAAAGTTTTGGGGTCAAAATAAATGGAAAATGTGATATCCCAGTCTGCCATTCAACACCTGTCCTTGGGTAAGTCACTCTGCACCTTAATTTACCCATATTTGCAGTGGTTACCTGGAATTAGGTGACCTGTAAGATTCCTCCAGTCTAAGTATATGATTCTATGGATCTATGACTTACAGCATAAAGTGAACAACATAAGTGACAGAATGTTTTCACCGGAGGGAATTTTTCAAAGGGTCCATGTTGGTTCAATATAATAGAAAGTCTTTCTTGAGGTTCATATTCCTTTAATTGTTTTCTTCAATAATCTGACAGAGGAAATCAGTGTGCTGAAAATTAAGACCTGTATAGGTATACTCAAAAGAATTGAAGAATGGTAAGCAATGATTAAAACAACATCTAGAAAAATCTAGGGACCACAGTATATAAAACATGGACCAATATGGTTTGAGATAAATCAATCAATCAATAATAAATGGAATGCACAGATGATCTGTCATTTCATAGGGATGAAATCTTGGTGAGGCACTCTCTTCACCAAAGAATATTAAGGAGAGTTAATTTTTAGGGCACTACTTTTAGCATATAGAGCTCAAGTAATGTGCTCAGGATGACACAGCAAATGTCAGTGTCAAGATTTGACTCCTGGTGTTCCTTACTCTAAATAGAGAACTTTTTATATTGAGGAATGCCACTTCTATGTACATAGGGATAAATTCCCCCCCCACACACACACATATACAAAATACATATACACCTAAAAATTATTGAAATTTAGGAATAAGTATGTAGTATATGAAATAATAATTTTATTGAAAACAAGCTGTTTCCTGACAGATAGATAGATAGATAGATAGATAGATAGATAGATAGATAGATAGATAGATAGATGATAGATGGCTGCAGATTATAAATGAACAAATACATAACTAAGAATAATTCCAAGAAATGTCTATTTATCACTAGTACTTTTTTGATGTTTATGTTTATGAATGTTGTAAGAAAAGCAACTTTGAAAAAACAAAGTTGTGGATGAAAATGGAGAGGTAATGGAGAGATGCATGGTATGGTGCATTTTAGCACATCGTAGCATATTTCCAATAATATCTTCCATGCAAAAAATGATGTTGGAGGTGTCATATAGGAAAAGTATAATTGGAAAAAGATTTAGTCTGGACACAGATAGATGGAGTGCTGTATTGGAATCCATAAAATGTTAAAATGGCCTGTGAGAAGGTGCCCAGCATGTTAAGTAGATAATCAGTAGAGGGTAAAGCCCAGATAAAAAGCACAAGGGAAAATGTCCATTAGATTCAATTTTTATCAGGGTAATGCATTCTGAAATCAATAAGATCACAGATCCACTGAAAATAGGCCACTAAGATGGATCACTCATTAATCCAATCCATGTATCATTCATTAAGATCAGGATCATTCTTAATCATATTAGGGCTAGCTTTAAATTTTATAGCTATGAAAACTGTGGAAAGTATAACAACACAATTAGGTCTGTGGGACACAAAGTCATTTAATCAAACCTTTTCATTTATAGCTGGGGAAACTGAGGCTGACAGAGGTTAATTGATTTATCCAAGATCACATATTGAATATGAGGTAGAACTGAGATTCAAATCCTTTAGGCAAAGGAGAAATTATATATTTTTCATAGCTTAAAGTTACAAAATAAGACGCATTTTTAAAAAAGGTTTAAGAAACAGAGAGGATTCTATCTAGAAAACAGAAATCTTAATAGAGATTTCATCATGATCAAGTATATGAATGACCCTTCCCTTACAGAAACAGGCTTAAAGCATAGTATTCAGGTTTTAGTCTGTGGAATATATGAAAAAGAGTTTCTGGGCAAAAGTGGCCATTAAGCAATGAAATGGGTTATCTCATAGGTACAGCATTTCCTTTTCTGGTAGGTTGGTGAAACTCTTTAAAGTGGGATATCATCTATATTGGGAGGTTTAAATGTGATTCTTCCCAAAGTAGGATAAGCACTGGCAGTTTCTCAAGGTCCCTTTTAGTTCTCAAATAAGTGATTCTGTGATTGTAGCCTTGTGAAGAAAAGGTGGTAGCTGTAGACTAGAAGGGTTTCCTTGACAGCAGCATGTAGAATTGATAGAAATGAGGTAGTAATGGATCCTGGGTAACTGGTGAGAAGGAAATTGCAACAATCTGGAAAAGTAATAGATAAAATAGTAAAGAACATGTCAATTGAATATGAAGTAGAAAAGTGGCTGGTAGTTCCTACCTTTGCTGTGTTTATAAGGAGTGAGTATTAAAGCTTCAGTTCTGGTACTTTCCCAATCTATATATTCATTTAACACACATTTATTGAGTACATACTGTATGCCCAATACTTCACTAGGTACTAACTGTCATAGGCCTCTCTCCATTTTTTATCTTTTTCAGGTTTTATTCATAAGATTTTGAAACAACTAAAGATTTGAAACAATTGCAATTCAAGATAGCAGCTGGAATTTTTTAAAATTCAGTCAATATGAAACAACTGGTTCGACAACATTGCATTTTGTTTTATTATTGAATTGGCTGATACCATTGGCATTGATTTAATAGACAACTTTATGTAACTATGTTGTGGTTGTGAACTTACCTCATTTCACACACATACACACATACAATTTCTGCTTGCATGTGTTTACATATACATGGACATGCATATAAACATAGTTGAATATAGATTGCATGGGTATAAATAGATACATTTAAGACATACCATCATGGAAGTCTTTTTTTTAATCATAAAAGTATTTTATTATTTTCTAGTTACATGTAGAGATAGTTGTCAACATTTGTTTTTATATGATTTCTAGTTTCAAAATTTTCTCCCTCCCTCTCCGCTCCCCAAGACAGCAAGGAATCTAATATAGGTTATATATGTACAATCACATTAAACATATTTCTGCATTTGTATTGCTGTGAAAGAAGAATCAGAACAAAAGTGAAAAACCCCAAAAAAGAAAAACAAAAAAATAAAAAGTAGAATTAGTATGGTTCAATCTGAATCTAAATTCCACATTTCTTTTTTTCTGGATTTGGAGAGCATTCTCCACCATGAATCCTTTGGAACTCTCTTAGACCATTGTATTGCTGAGAAGAGTCAAGTCTATCACACTTGAACCAGACACAATGTTGTTAATAGTGTGCACAATTTTCTCTTGGTTCTGCTCATCTCACTCAGCATCAGTTCATATAAGTCCTTCCAGGTTTCTCTAAAATCCCCCAGCTCATCATTTCTTATAACACACTGGTTTTCTACTCTGAGGCCTCTGTGCCTTGTGGATTCCTCACTACCCTGGGCTTGCTCCCTGTGTTTACTCCAGGCACTGGAATGGCCTGGCCCAGTCCTGCCTGTCCTGTGGGTGGCCCTCCAGCTGGCAGCCTGCTCTCTCATCTGGTGCTGGCAGATCTCACAAATGGCTTCCTGTGCCACCAGCTTGCTGAGCCAGGATCAAGGGGCCTCCGTTACTCTGATGTGACCAAGAGCTTCCTGCTGACTTTCCCAGACCCCCTCTGTGCTGTGCTGCACTGTTTAAGCTGTGCTCCACTCCATTTTTGCTCTAGTGAGACCGAACTTTCCTGAAATCTTCTAAATTATCTCAAGTTAGAAGATTCTATCTCTCTACCTTTTTGTACATTCTGTAGTTTCAGAATCAGTTTAGAGGCTTGATTTAATGTTGTTTTTCAGGGGAACTGCAGGGGATCTCAGGCAACTTGCTTGCTTCCATCTGCAATCTTGATGCTGCCTCTCCTGTCATGGAAGTCTTAAAGTCTCAGTGCAATTATAACTTTTGATAACTTCAAATTACACTTAGATCTTTGGAATATGTGTGTGCGTGTGTGCATGTGTGTGTTTGTTTGTTTACTTTGTACCTTCATTCCTGATAGTGCATTTGGTGAATGAAGGTACAACAGATTCTTTAAACCCACATTACTATAATTTCTTCATAAACATTAGATTTTTATAATGAAGAATCTCTTAGAAAAGTTATTTTAAATCCATGAGTCTATTTCCTAAATGCTATTTTTAAAATTGATTGCAAATTTAACATATATCTAAGGAATAGGTTGACTCATATAGCCCATTGGCTCCTAGTGCAGCTCATTTAAAGCACAAGGACATTGTGATGACAATGTATTGGAACTAAAATGGTCTTCGTAAATTGACAAATTATTGACTGAGCGTTCATTTGACATATTAACCTATATTATGATGATTACCTCTACAAAGTCCTAATCTAGTGTCTCAATCTCCCAGGGAAGTTGAGTTTGGCTCTCAAATTCTATGGCAGTAAAGCTCAAACTTTGTAAAAAATCTCATAATTGCTTAGTTTCCAGTAGTTACAACAATGAACTGTTTGTTTGTTTTTTAAATCAATCAAGTATACAAAAGAAAGTTTCATCACCTGGACACATAAATATGAAATAAGCTTCAGCCCTTTGAAAATAACTTTAACTTATGTACAGATTCTCATTGTTTCAGAAAAAAGAAATTGATGGTACTTATGACCACATTTTAAAAAAAATCATTTATACATTTTAGTTCAAATGTTGAATCTTCAAATGTAAGATTCTTATGCAATGAACATATGAATTTACTGTAGACTTGACTTTTCATTTTTAATGAACACATACTTTGTACTTGATGTCTTTAGTGCAAAGGTGGGAATAGGTTGAAAAATGCTACAAAAATATGGGTTGCGAATAAGGAAGAAAAGAAAAAATATAGTTTACTCAGAAGCCTCATGGTTATACAGAATGTATATTGTGTTTAAGAAAACAATCCATAGTATCCAGATTTTCCTTAATGATATCATGATATAATAAAGTAAGCAAAACCTAAAATTGACATTAAATTCATTACACAATGGAGGAAAAACCTTATCTTTTTGTGGGACTCAATCTTGAAATCACTAAGTTCTTTGCACAATCAGACAACTCAATTTTTCCAGCAAAGATAAAAATGAGAATAAAGCTAGAACGACAACAAAAAAATGAAAAAAACTAAATGGAATTCAATGAAAATAAGTCTTTTGAGTTATTTGAACATGCTATTGATAACGAAATGGGATGTGGGTGGAAGACTACATCAACATAGACTAAGATAATATTATACAATTTATTTGAGATAAATCAATTACCATATAATGATTAAAAAAAGGAAAGGAAAAGGGCCATAGTCTGTACATACTTGAATCACTTACTGATGGAAAAAAAATATGGCAACCCCCAAGGGAGCCACCAGGTTATGATATGAACTCCAACCATATTATAAAAAAGAATGATTTTTTGAAGATGTTCCCTGACAGGTGGCCTTTCTACTTATCTTCCTGAGAACCAGGTTTATATGTCAAATTCTGGCCATATTTTCCACACAATGTTTCCATCATTATCACTGTTGTTCTCGTCCTCTTGATCTCCTTCACACCCAACCTTGGACTGTAAATCTGAAATGGCCCTAAATTCTGACAGATGAACTTTATCATTATCTTGCTTTGTCTCACTATTATCCTTGCCATATCATTGGTCCTTACCCCCTCCTTTTCCCCCTTTATATGTTCTTTTCTTCCATTAAAATTCAAGTTTTAGTGAAGGCAGGGAATGTATTATTTTCTTGTATTTGAATCCCCCATGCTTAGCATAATTGCTGATACACAGTAAAACCTTCAAATAATTTTTTCATTTGTTAAATATTGTGAACATTGTCTCCAAGTAAATAAATCAAATAAAAGCAGAGACAGGCAGAAGGAAAAACCAGTTTAAAGATACCTTAATGAGATATTCAATTAATCAAAATTATATCAATATTATGATTGTATAGAAGTGACTACTCTGGACCTTCATTTTCGAAGGTCATGGCTGTTACATTTCACCCTCCTCCAATATTTGCTATTGGATAACCACTCTATTTATTTGCTTATTTGTTTTTGAAAGGTTTCTCTTATATTTGCCATGAATTCAAGCACCACCACCCTGATTGTGTTCTCCAAGCCAAATTCTAGAAATCTATGTACCCCATTTCTATTTAATCAGTTGTCAAATTAACTTTTACAAAGAAAAATGTATGCCAAATGTATTGCAGAAGCAAATATACAAACATTTTCCCTAACACCGGGAGGGGGACTTCTTCCAATCCCATGCCACCTCAGTCTCTCTGAATGGAAAGTTAATTACATTCACAGGTTCATTTAGCTGTTGTTGTTGTTGTTGTTTCTTGTTGTTGTTGTTTGTTATTGTTGTTTTTGTTTTTTGTTGTTTTGTTTTGTTTTGTTTTAATGTAGCATCAGTCCTACCAGTTTCCAAGTCCAAATTCCTTGGTTCTCAAACTTGCATCATAGGACCCTGAGTTCTCAGAGATCCCAAAATGGTTGGTGGCAATACTGAACCTAGAATAATGATGAATCTCACTAAAGCTCCCAAGTTGATGAATTCACTTGCTGTATCTAGACTTAAAGAGGAGAGATGAAAAAAGGGGGTAAAAGCCCATTTCTTGTAGCCATAGAACCTAAGGAGACCTTTCCCCTCCCAACATTTCATGGTGTGTTTAATATGTTTAAACTCCTGAATACTGCTGGGAAGAGCAATTATGCCTAAATTAGGTAGATTTAATGATTCAAGCATTTCTAGCTACCGTGCAAAGGAAAACAGTCTAATCATAACCATCACAGAATATTTTCTTCCAGAAGCATTTTTCTGGCATCTTCCACATGGATGATTCTCAGAGAGGCAGCTGGTGGCACAGTAGATAGAGTGATAGGCCTAGAGTCAGAAAGATGTTAGATTATATACACACATACACACACACACACACACACACAAACACACAAACACACATATAAACAGAAAACACTTACTGATGGTGTGACCTTGAAAAGATAATTTAACCTCTCTTTGACTTAGTTTCCTCAAATACAAAATAGGAAGAATAATAACAATTACCTCAAAGGGTTGTTTTGAGGAACAAAAGGGTTTTGTTTTGTTTTGTTTTTTGGTAAAGAGGGCTTAGCACATTGTATTTGCCATATAATCAAAACTATATAAATAGTTATTCTCATCCCTTCCTTGCCATTTTAAGTGATCAAGGCATGTGTCAAAGCAGCATTACTTAAAGATGAAAAAATAGGAAAACACATGGAAAAAAGTGGAAAATAGATATATGTATATGTGTATGTAAATTTGCATAAACATATTTTTTCACTATCAATGATAATGGAGCTCACATGGAAATTACTGTCATGATGACCAGATTTTGGTAGAAAGGACACTAAAGAGAATAAAATGAGAAAAGTAGATGGATTAGACAAAGCATATGTAGAAGAGACACATGCTTCAGAAAGTGGAATTATGGGGTTAAGGAGGGCTCCATTTTCATGCTTCTGAAATATAGCAAACCTGTGGAAAACAACTCATATACTTTTAATATTGAAAAAGGCAGTAAGAGATTATCAAACACTAATAGTCTATGTATATATTTTCTGACCTCAACAAAATGATCATTAAAATATTCCATACATCCTTCCAGAGTAAATACAAAATTCTACAATGTTCATTGTTTGTTGACAGGGGGAAAAAGGCTTCTTTTTTTTTTCCTGGAGAGGAAATTTTCATATTAAATAATCTCTTCCAACATTTTGTCTCCAATGTATATCTCAAAATTATTTAAGGTTTCATTAAAGCTTTAATGATGCAGATAAACTTTTTTAAATTAATAAAATATTTTATTTTTTTCCCATTACATGTAAAGATAGTTCTCAACTTTTGTTTATACAAGCTTTCCAATTTCAGATTTTTCTCCCTCCCCTCCCTCCTCCCTCCCCTAGACAGCAGGCAATCAGGTATAGCTTATATATATACACATAAGAACATTAAACATATTTATGTATTAGTCATGTTATAAGAGAAAAATCAGAGCAATGACGAAAAACCTCAAAATAGAAAAACAACAGCACCAAAAACAAAAGAAATAGTATGGTTCATTCAGGACCTATACTCCAAAGTTCTTTTTTTTTTTCTCCTGGATTTGGAGATCCTCTTCTATCATGAGTTCCCTGGAACTCTTCTGTACCATTGCATTGGTAAGAAGAATATAGTTCATCACAGTAGATCAACACTCAATGTTGATGATACTATGTATAATGTTCTTCTGGTTCTGCTCATCTCACTCATCATCAGCCCACACGAGACCCTCCAGGTTTCTCTGAACTCCTCTTGCTCATTGTTTCTTACAGCACAATAGTATTCCATTGTGTTCATATACCACAACTTGTCCAGCCATTCCCCAATTGATAGGCATCCCCTCAATTTCCAATTCCTTGCCACCACATAAAGAGCAGCTATAAATATTTTTGTACATGTGGGTTCCTCTTCCCTTTCCATGATCTCTTTGGGAAAAAGACCCAAAAGTGGTATTGCTGGGTCAAAGGGCATGCACAGCTTTATCACCCTTTGGTCATAATTCCAAATTGCTTTCCAGAATGGTTGGATCAGTTCACAGCTCCACCAACAATGCATTAGTTTTCCAATTTTCCCACAGCTTCTCCAACATTTATTATTTTCCTTTTTTGTCATTTTAGCCAATCTGATAGGTGTCAGGTGGTAACTCAGAGTTGTTTTAATTTGCATCTCTCTAATCAATAGTGATTTAGAGCATTTTTTCATATGGGAATAGATAGCATTCGTTTCTTCATCAGAAAACAGCCTGTTCATATCCTTTGACCATTTCTCAATTGGGGAATGACTTAGATTCTTATAAATTTGATTTAGTTCCCTATATATTTTAAAATGAGGCCTTTATCAGAAGTACTGGCCATAAAAATTGTTTCCAGCTTTCTGCCTCCCTTCTAATTTTGGATGCATTGCTTCTGTTTGTACAAATTTTTTTTTAATTTAATGTAATCAAAATCATCCATTTTGCATTTTATAATATTCTCTGTCTTTTGGTCATAAATTGTTTTCCTTTCCAAATATCTGATAGGTAGACTATTCCTCTCTCTCCTAATTTACCTATGGTATCACCTCTTATGTCTAAATCATGTATCCATTTTGACCTTATTTTAGTATAAGGTGTAAGATGTTAGTCTATGCCTAATTTCTGCCATACTATCTTCCAGTTTTCCCAGCAGTTTTTGTGAAATACTGAGTTCCTATCTCAGAAGCCGGAGTCTTTGGGTTTATCAAACACTACATTACTAGTGTCATTTACTACTGCATTTCCTGTGCCTAGCCTATTCCATTGATCCTCCACTCTATTTCTTAGCCAGTACCAGATAGTTTTGATGACTGCCGCTTTATAGTAAAGCTTCAGGTTTGGTACTGCTAACCCACCTTCCTGTGATTTTTTTTTTTCATTATTTACCTAGATATTCTTGATTTTTTGTTTTTCCAGATGAATTTTATTAGTATTTTTTCTAGCTCTATAAAATAATTTTTAGGTAGTCTGATTGGTATGGCACTGAATAAGTAAATTAATTTAGGTAATATTGTCATTTTTACTACATTACCTCTGCCTATCCATGAGCAATTGATATCTTTCCAATTATTTAGATCTGATTTGATTTGTGTGTAGATTGTTTGGTAGTTGTGTTCATAGAGTTCCTGGGTTTGTCTTGGCAAGTAGACTCCCAAGTATTTTATATTATCTACCATTACTTTAAATGGAATTTCTCTTTCTATCTCTTGCTGCTGGACTTTGTTGGTCATGTATAGAAATGCTGATGATTTATGTGGATTTATTTAATATCCTGATACTTTGCTAAAGTTGTTAATTGTTTCAAGTAATTTTCGAGCTGATTCTCTAGGATTCTTTAAGTATACCATCACATCATCTGCAAAGTGTGATAGTTTTGTTTCCTCCTTGCCTATTCTAATTCCTTTAATTCCTTTCTCTTCTCTGATTGCTAAAACTAACATTTCTAGTACAATACCAAATAATAGCGGTGATAATGGACATCCCTGTTTCAGCCCTGATCTTATTGAGAAGGCCTCTAATGTATCTCCATTGCATATAATGCTTGCTGATAGCTTTAGGTAGATACTGTTTATTATTTTAAGGAAAGCTCCACCTAAAACTCTCTATTGTTTTTATTAGGAATGGGTGCTGTATTTTGTCAAAAGCTTTCTCTGCATCTATTGACATAATCATATGGTTTTGATTAGTTTTCTTATTAATGTGGTTGATTATGTTAATAGTTTTCCTAATGCTGAACCAGCCCTGCATTCCTGGTATAAATCCCACCTGGTCATAGTGTATTATCCTGGTGATCACTTTCTGTAATCTCCTTGCTAATATCTTATTTAAGATTTTAGCATCAATATTCATTAGGGAAATTGGTCTATAATTTTCTTTCTCTGATTTTGCTTTGCCTGGTTTTGGTATCACCACCATATTTGTGTCATAAAACGAATTTGGTAGAACCCCTTCTTCACCTATTTTTCCAAATAATTTGTATAATATTGGAATTAATTGTTCTTTAAATGTTTGGTAAAATTCACCTGCAAACCCATCTGGCCCTGGGGATTTTTCTTAGGGAGTTCATTAATAGCTTGTTCCATTTCTTTTTCTAATATGGGTTTATTTAAGCATTTTATTTCCTCTTCAGTTAACCTGGGCAGTTTGTATTTTTGTAAATATCCATCCATTTCATTTAGATTGTCAAATTTATTGGCATGCAGTTGGGCAAAATAATTCCTAATTATTGATTTAATTTCCACTTCATTGGTGGTAACATCACCCTTTTCATTTTTGATACTGTTAATTTGTTTTTCTTTTTTCTTTTTTTATAAATATAATAACTTTTAATGGAGATAAGGAGATACCTATGATTTATATCAATCAAAGCATAACAAGGAGAGACTGGCTTGCCAAAGGTCTTTACCACTGACATGGGGGGTATCTAGCAAAGAAAATTATTTGAAAGAGAAATTCCCTATAGATAGGTGATATCCTCCAGATATTCCTGTTTGTGGGTGACATTGTTCTGTCTGTATGAAGTCCTGTAATATTTCAGAGTTTCCTGGTGGATATCTCTAAGACTCAGAAGAGTTTGGCCTTAACAACCAACCACCTTGGTGGAAAAGGAAGGGGGGGGGGTGTTAAAAAAAAGAAATCTGATGGCAATATCATTGCTTGTATTTACATGGACAGTATATACAGCTAATTCACACACATATCTTTATATTTTAGGGAATTATTTTAAATAGTTGGTTAGGCTCACAATTAAATAGAAATAGAACAAGCTGGATTACCATTGAGATATTGTAAGTCCTTGAATAACACCAAACATTTCCCAGAAACAAAAGCCAATAGTTTTAATCAAATATTCTAGTAGTGTTGTATGATTGAGTCATGGGATGCTGCAGTCTACAAAGAATTAAAAATAAATGTCATTCAGAGGGCATTGAATTAGCACATGTTTGTTTATGAGCAGGTTGCCAACAAGTAAAAAATAACAAATTATGAAGGAAACAAATGAGACATTATTGAAAAAATAGGGGGCAGCTAGGTGGTGCAGTGGATAAAGCACTGGCCTTGGATTCAGGAGGACCTGAGTTCAAATCCAACATCAGACACTTGACACTTAACTAGCTGTGTGACCCTGGACAAGTCACTTAACCCTCATTGCCCTGCAAAAATAAAAAAATAAATAAAAAAATATATGGTCAACCAAAGGCTAGGTATATGGCAAGAGGAAGGGGTATTTGGTAGTATACAATGCTTAGGGTTGTGTACAAGGAAGGTGAAACATTATACTTTAATTTTGCCAAATGTGATAACTTGAAATTGCCTAAGTATCTATATTCTATTGATTTTTTTAAAAAAAATTACAGTTATTAATTTAAGGGATTTGTCTTACATTATTCAATTGCTTTAAATTATAGGGGGAAAAAACTTCTTGACTATAAAATTATTTCCAAGGAAAAAGATCTTTCTATGAATACTACTCTGTGTACATTGTATGGTACTTTTTGTCTCTTAATTAAAATTAAAGAATAATTAGAAATAAAGAAGTAAAAATAGAATTAAAGATGAGCAAAGAAGGAAGGCATTAAGATGTCATTTAATATTTTGGTTCTACTGATTCTTATTGTCATGGGGCGCAGAGCACCCCAGAATTTCTCTGGGGCACACCAAGGAATCTTCTCCTTGAAAAACTAAACCAGAGGACAGAAAACGCCTAGAGGAACTGAGCTAGCTTGGGATTCCTATCCTTCATTCTGGTCTCCCTTATCCTGGGGAGATAAGTTTGGGTGTGGCTGCGGCCTTTGCATTCTGAAGAGGGATCTGTAGCCACCCCTCACCCAATTCCTTTAGTCACTACCAGTGGGGGATGGTCCTCCACCCCTCACCCAATTCCCCCAGCTACCACCGGTGGGGGATGGTCCTCTCTCACTAAAGGAACTTTTCAGGGGCAGATGGGCCACCCCCATCAGTCCCCTATAAAAGTACCTTCCAGTCTCCTGTTCCAGGAGATTTGGTACCTCTGAGTCATGTGCTTTATGCCAAATCTCCCCATGAAAAGTCCAAGGATTTCTTTCATGGTTTCCCTCCCCCCACCCTTCCCTTCCCTTGCTCCTAAATAAACTATCACCTTATTCTAACTAAGTTTTGTGTGCAAGAGGGTGTAATTCTTTAAAGAGGAATTCCCAAGAACCCCAACCCCAACCCGTACCCCATTTTCCCACCATATCATTATTGCATTTCATATGATGAAATTGAGTTCTCTATTATTGTTCCATTATTTTGAGGGAAGAAATTCAGCATGTATTTATTAAACACCTATAAACAGTGTTTCTAAATGCAAGAAATAATCTGTTAAATTGCTAATCAATTCCTCTATCAACAGTTGACTCCTATTTAGTACACACACAATTCTAAGAAAGAATCATTAATTTTTAAAATGTATATAGGTAAAATGATAAAAACGTTGAAAAGATCTTTACAAATGAAAACAAATGACTAAATTTAACCAGTCTTATCTAATGCGTTTGGAGTAGGTATATAGAACTGTTCTTGAGGACAAAAGCAAACATGGTGCTATGTTCATATACTTATTCAATCTGTACTGAATCTACCGAATAAATTCCTAGGTTACATATAATTAGAGAACCATAAGTTCTTAAAGTCAGAATGCATCTAAGAAGCCATTTAAGCCAAACAGGCACTTCTCCAACATCCTTAGAAAGTGGAGACAAAAATTTACACTTGAGGATCCCTGGTGTTAGAGAATTTTCTTTGCTCTGCGGCTGCCCATTCCACTTTTGGGAATTTCTAAAAGAAAATAGAAAATATTTTCCTCATATTAAGAGACAAAATCTAACATGTCTTCATTGTTCCTAATTCTATTCCATGAGGGTAAGAAGGAAAAAGTAAGTCTTTTACATGATAAGCTTTCAAATACTTGAGAATACCTAACAAGTACCATTTACATCTTCTCTTTGTTAGGTTACACATACCTAATTCCTTCACTGTAGGATTGAATTCCATTCATTTACATCGAATTGAATAATAATTACAAAGCACTTAGCACATTACTTAGCATATTAGCTGACACATAGTAAGCACTAAATAAAAGTTATTTTTATCATCATTATTAAAATAATTTTATTATCCTTTTTTCTCTGTTATAGATACATTACATGTTGTCAGTGTGACTTCACAAACTGAACACATTTCTAAATCAAGTGTGGTCTGAGTTTCTCAGAATACAATGAAACCTATTTTCTATTATTATAGCCTATAACCAAATTAGTTATTTTTGCTCTTCTAATTCACAATGCCTGTTCAATTTCATTTTACCTGGAGGCCAGTTTCAGTTACCCCCCAAATTTATCTGTGAATAGAAGGTACTGATGCTTTCTGTTTCCTATGTTTTTTCCCCTCAGAAACATGGTGATACATAATAGCAATCTGCAACTGCTGCCAAATTTACTTGTATCTGATTCATCTCTGATGAATATGAATCTAGCTCAAGTCTGAGTAAAATTGGTCCAAGTGGCTGAACACTGAATAAACCTCATAATTTATGGGAAATGCTTTAAAATCTGTAGATGAGTCAAATACTCCCAAATTCATCAAGGGTAATATGATATTAATAAAGATATGAGACAGCCTGGATAGGCCTCATGCATAAGTGGAGTACTTGGCTGATTATAATACTTCGTTAATAACGAGAAGCAGCTTGGCACAGTGGAAAAAGCAACGGGGTTGGTTTCAAATGACTTGCTTTGATTCCTCATTCCAAGCATTACTAGCTGTGTGATGAGAAGCAAATAAAACTTCTAGTTTCTATCAAGTTCAGGTTTATGTTTTCCCCATTGCTAAAATGAAGATCCTAAAAGTTGTCTAGCATTATCATAAAAAAAATCAAAATGAAAACTCTTCTTACTAACAGTTATTGAAAGATCCATCAGTCAAAAATTCCTCCCTATCAAGCTATTAAAGGGCCTGCTATTTCCACTGGTAGAGATACTCCTCTGAATAAAAGCTCTGTTGTAGGCCATCTTCTCTTCTCTCTTTATACTATTTCACTTGGTGATCTCATCAGCTCATACTGTTTCAATGATCATGTCTATGTGGATGCCACTCAAATCTATTTGTCCAAGCCCAACATCTCTCATGACCTCCAATCTCATATCTTCAAATGCCTATTAAATATCTTGAATTCAATATCCCATGAACCTCTTAAACTCAACAAAACTGAACTCATTATCTTTCCTATTCCTAATTCCAAAACCTTCCCTTCTCCTTAACCTCCCTATAACTGTTGACCTTGCAAAAATCACTTAACCTGCCTATGCCTCAGTTTCCTTTTTTTCAGTTGTCATTTTTTTTTTCAATTACAAGATTTAGAAGGCCTTGGTTATTTCACAAAATGATCTATTTAAGACTAATCAAAAAGCAAAAACTCAAAAGAGCTACATCATGTAGCTTTGGTGAAGAGTTCCAATTTTCAAATGACTTCTCTTTCCATCTAATGCTTGGTAATTACGCCTTCTATGGAGCAATTAGTTGGGCCATTTCTGATTCCAATTTCATTTCTAATTCCACCCCCAGTAAAACTCTGAATCGGTTAAAATAATACCATTTTTCTAATCTATAATGTGTAAAAGGATCCAGCAGTGCAATCAAACAGAGGTGAATTGGGACACAGCTTGGGGCTTTTAAACATGGATAGCATAGTATGTTGAATGAAACTAAGTTTTGATACGCTTATTGACTTTTTGTCTAACTGCAAGACAATCTTCCTCTCAGATACACTACTGAAGAAGGCAGTGAGGTTCTTATGGGAGGCTGTGGGAATAGACTGTGAGGCTCTTTAGGTTAACATCCCTCCAGCACAACCACACTCTCAAACTTTCTGCCATCTTTGACTCTTGACATTGTTTCACCCCCTCATTCGTATCCAAACGGCCTGCCACTTATACATTCTTAACATCTCTCACACAGGACCCATTTTCTCTTCTGACTCTGCAACCATCCTGGTGGAATCCCTGAATCACCTTATGTTTATTCTATTGCAATAGCATTTTGGTTGATCACTGTGCCTTAAATCTCTCTTTTTTTTTGGGGGGGGTCACTTTTTTTTATTGTTTTTTTGTAGGGCAATGAGGGTTAAGGGACTTGCCTAGGGTCACACAGCTAGTAAGTGTCAAGTGTCTGAGGCAAGATTGGAACTCAGGTCCTCCTGAATCCAGGGCCAGTGCTTTATCCACTGCACCACCAAGCTGCCCACTAAATCTCTCTTTAGATTGCCCAGTGGATAGAGTGATGTGGCTAGAGTGAGCAAGACCTGAATTCACATTTGGCCTCAAGTATTTATTAACTGCGTGACCTAGGAAAATTCTCCTAAACTCTGTGTGCCTCTGTGTCTTCAACTATAAAAATGAGGATAATAATAGCATCTAACTTTTAGAGTTGTTGTCAGTTTCAAATGAGATAATATTTGTAAAAAGTGCTTAGCCCAGTGTCAGATATATGGAAGGTACTAGATAAATGCTTATTCTTTTCCCCAATCCATCCCCTACTCAGCTGTCATTGATCTTCTAAAAGCACAGTTCTACACATATCACCCCAATCCACTCTGCATAATTCCTATTCAGTACACTTGAATAAATAACTATTTCCTCCAGGATCAAATATCCTGACCCCTTCCTACCTTTAGAGGGTTTTGCGTGTGTGTCTATAATCTTACCTCCATGTACATTACGATTAAGTGACACTAGCATCTTTTTTCCCTTCACAAAGATCATTGCATCTCCTGACTCCAAATATATTCATTGATTATCTTGTCCTTCTTGCCTGTCTCTTTCTTCTCATTTGTGCCACCTAGAATGTCTGACTTCCAGTATCAGCTAATGCCCCACTTATTCTTCAAGACACCTCTCCCTGTGCTCCATATTCTTTTCTTCCCTTGCCTCTATTCATATTGTATATATCTTAAATATAATTAGCTGTTAATTCACATACATAGATATATACATATGCATATACATATACATATGCATATACTCACATACACATATACACCAACCCATATATATATATGGGTTGGTGTATATGTGTATGTGAGTATATGCATATATATATATATATATATATATACAAAATGACTTACTTAACGAATATACACAAAAAAACCTTCTTATTTTGTCCAAAGCACTATTTTAAATATTGGGGCTATAGCTACAAAAGTGAAGACATTCTCTCTCCATCAGCACATCACTTGGAATAACACACACACACACACACACACACACACACACACACACACACATATACATATACACACAAATATATGTGCATATATATAACACACAAATATATGTGTGTATATATAATACACAGATGTATATATATATACACATATATATGGCTTTTGTGTACAATTATTAATTTATTTTGTATACATTCACTAAGTAAGAGCCATCTTTATGCTTTTGAGAAAAGTGAATTGAACTAATGTGGGTATTATTCAATTTCCATTTGATATCACACTTGAAGTAATATGTTTAGTTTAATATGGGGGACATAAAGCATGGTCAGAGATAGACAACAATTAAAGTAATTAGAATAAGGGCACTCATAATTCTGCCATCTGATTGTGACTTGAAGGAACTGGGTATGCTTAGTCAGGAGAAGAAACAACTAGGGTTAGGAATGGGGGCTCAACATATCTTAAATGTTTTTCTTGTTTTGTTTTGTTGTGCAGAAAGGGGATTAGTTTTGTTCTGCTTAACCTTGCAGGTATAACACAGGGGTCAATATATAAAAAAATAATAGTAAGAGAGATTTAGGTTACATCTGGGTTGAGGGAGTTGCCAAATTTCAAAAGGACACTCAGTGCATTGGTTTACTATTCACTATGAAAATTGGTCAGTTTTATAACTTAGTTCAGAACAGTCATAGGCTATATACACAAACAAGTTTGGTTGGATTTGATAAAGATGAGGGGAGGGAAGTCTGGATTCAGTAAAATGACTTTAAGGATCTATATTAATCCAATTAGCTAATATGATTGCCTTTTCCATCTTTTGGATTTTTTTGTTCTTTATATTTTCATTTGCTGTTTGGATCCACCTGAACATGTCAGTTCTTGGTTTCTTATCATTGCTTTTTCAGTACTTGTAAGTTGTGTCTGTATTCTTTGCTACTCACATCACTTTAACACACTTGAGCCATTCTTCAAGACATGAACTGTGAAACTGAGAAAATCAATTTTGAGTTAAATGCCCCAGAAACAGAGTTACTGGTGTAGAAGATCAGAAAGTTTTGTGAAGAAGAAAAAAATCAGGTCAATTAAGAAAGGTATAATTCATTTTTTTTTTCTAATCCCTGAGCTTTTAATGGGTAACTGTTTCTGTATAGCTGGCAGTTCAAGAATAATGATAGAATGGGTTTACCATCTCTATCTGGACAGAAGATAAAAGAACATCTGGTAAAGAAACTTCACTTCAAATGTTTCTCCCAGTGGGTAGAAAAAATCAGAATGAACTTAAATTTTTTAGCTGGCATATATTGGTGTTTATCACTGACTGGGCTCTCAGCTCCTTGGAGCTATCTTGCATCTCATGTTGCTGCTTGCAGTGGTGCCCCATTTATTTTAATGGAATATATGACTAATGTAAATTTAAAAAAAGAAATATGTACAGGATTTTATTTAAGAATGCCCCATACATAACTCAAATGGTTTTACTATAAGGAAATATTTTTATGTTGAACATGAATCCTTTCCTTGAAATATTCTATTGCAACCAAAGGTAAATTGGTATAAAGTCCAGTAAGTTACTATTTTGTTTTCCTTTATTGAAAACTTTTTGATGTAGTGATCCCACTATTTGAAACACATTTTCTTTGAGGATGTAAGTCTGTAATTAATATTTATATTTTTGCTAATACATATTTTAGCACCTGGCTTTACAAGAGCTTTTTTACTTTTTAAATATTTTTTTTACATACATAGCCTCATTTGAGGCCCATACCTGTCCTGTGAATATGTTAATATTACTCCCATTTTGATGATGAAGAAACCAATGCTCCTAGAAGATAGTATGGCCTACCTAAGCTCACAAAACCATGGGATCAGAGGATCTCCTACCTTTAAAGCATTTCTTCTGCCACTTAGTCCAGTCAGTTTGTGAATAAGCAGATCTGGCTTCAGTCTTCGAGTGAAGCACTCTAAGGGGGGAAAAAATAATACCTCCCCAAGCAGTAGATTCTCTCACTAGAAAACTTTTTCTTAGCTCTGGATCATGTTTACTTTTTATTTTGTTTGTTTGTTTGTATGTTTCCTCTATTAATTGTTCTTGCTTCTGCCTTTTGGGGCCAAGCAGGGTAGTCCAATCTGTCTTTCAGGTGAAAACCATTAAAATACTTTAAATGCAGCTATCATATATTTAGTCAAGGAGGGTGGCATAGTGCAAAGGGTAATGGGCCTGAAATGAGAAAAACAAAAACAAAAACACCTGAATCCAAATTTAGTCTCAGAAACTTACTAGCCGTGTAATCCAGGGCAAAGCACTAATCTTCTGTTTCCCTCAGTTTCTTCATCTACAAAATGGGAATATTTATAGAATTCACCTCCCAGAGATTTTTGAGGACAAAATGAGATAATATTTGTAAAGCAATTTTATAAAATTTAAGCTATTATATAAATGCTAGATATTGTTATTATTATTAATCCATTCAAATCATTTCTACTAAGCTAAACATATACACTTCCCTGAAATTCAGTTTTCTGAAGGCTAACTGGAGATAATATCTGTAATATCTACTTCATAGAAGTGTAGACAATTATTAAATAAAGTAATATGTTGTAAAATATTTTCAAACTTTAAAATGCTATATTATTAGGGTTTTTTGGAATGGAAAGAGAGAAATCTGAGTAGAATTCACAAAAAAATATGTTTCAATAATTAAATATATACCACAATTAGAAAATTAATGCTGCTCTACTTTGGAACTTCATTACTTCCAATAAGACCATGACATTAAATATGGTAAAATATGCCCATGTTCTTCTAAGTAACTATTTATCATTTATGCAAGCTAATGTTTCATCCTTGGTCTCATGTTTGCTGTACAATGTCAGCTTTGAATCTCTGGGGTTGGCTTTGTTTTTGATGTGTCATTCTATTAAAGACATAGCTGTCTACTATTTGTATGTTGTTCTGTTATTCACCCAGCTGCTCTTTCATGGAGTGGCCCTCCCACCGAACATGGAAACTGTACCATCTGGCTTAATAGAGGAAATATACCAAAGACTTTTGATCTATGTCAGCAGCTATTGAAGGTATGAAAACAATCCCCATAAAGCAAGGGTATGAACAACAGGTCCTTGGTAAAAGCAGTTAAATTATTCAGTGCTAATGATATTAATAAGTGACAAAATGAGCAGGAAGCCATGACCGAAAAGTGACTAGTGTAACAAATAAAACCAAAAACTAATACATATAATTCTAAATAACTCCAGGAAATGAAATTGTATAACAATTAGAATAATATATTTCCATAGTTCAAATGAGGTTTATTTCATTTTATTTTTAGAGTGATATGTTACAAGTGCATAGGAAAGTTAACTACAGGTAGTTGTTGCATTTAACTTCATTTTTAGAGCTTAATAGATGGTTAATGTAGCTTTCATTTTTAGAAATAGATATGCATATTTACTTATTTTAGCAAAACATTCAAATATGAGAATTTACTACTATTACTTTCAATTGTCTTAATGTCACAATTAGCAAAATGCAAACCAAGAAAGGACAATATCACAGACATGTTACTCTTGGCACAGCAGGACTCTCACCATCAATTAAAAGGGCAAGCCAAAATAAAGCATGTTGCACCTGCTCTGAAATTTATTAAATTAAAATCTGGTTGATTTGAAGGGGTGAGAATGTTGCAGCCTAGGGTTTCTTATGTAAACTATCCTTCCCTTGCCCCTTGGGATTTGTATAGCATCATCAGCCATCATCATCTCATGTCAATAGTCTTCAGGGAGCAAATGA
This sequence comes from Dromiciops gliroides, assembly GCF_019393635.1. NCBI lineage: Eukaryota > Metazoa > Chordata > Mammalia > Microbiotheria > Microbiotheriidae > Dromiciops > Dromiciops gliroides. The sequence continues at coordinate 164,929,290 of NC_057863.1, forward strand.
GGGTCTTATATGGTGAATATAATACCTAATTACACACTTTCCATAATAATTAACACTTTAAACAAATAAAAAATATGAGTTTCCTCAATGATTGTGTGAAATATGACTTGACTACGTCACTCGTGTTTTTCAATTAATTTATTACATTTTAAATTTGGCCATTTTTCAATGTCACAGGTAATCTTTGTCAAACAACAATGCTTTCAGTTCAAATTTCTGACATATAGAGAATTATAGTCTCTAAGAGCTGAAAAAGGGCATAAAAATCTAAAGGTCCATGTACCTTAGCTTCAGAGAGATCCAAAAACTTAGAACAGTGAATGAATAGATAGTAATGGAGATATTTCATGCTTACCATTAAGTTATAATGGAAATAGCAGTTGGCTGGGAGACAGGAGAATACAGTTCTAACCTGGCCTTCACCATTAATTAATTGCATGATCCTAGGAGAGTTACTATCAAGAGTGAACCTCTTTAGGCCTCTACTCTCAACTATAAGAGGGGTGATTTGGACTAGTTCATGTCTAAGATTCTTTTCAGAATTATGCATTTTTAGTAAAAAGTACCTTGTAAAACTTTAAATTACATAAATTCTAGTTTTTCTTGTTAAATATATATTTCCCTAAGTATTATGCTAGTAGTTCATTGGTGTTCAGCTTTACTGCAGTAGATTTATGAGAAGTCGATGATGTGTAGCTTTACAAAAAATTATGTTAGGAGGCAACATGGGCAAAAGAAACAATAAAATCTGAAGCAACTTGAAGAAAAATAACATAGCTATTGATTCCAGAGAAGGATGGCAGCAGGATAACATGCTGAGATGCTACAATCTGAGAATGTCATGTCTTAATTACAGCAATGTGCAGCCATGAGGAAACAAAATAGAGCCTAGGACATGACATGTGTAGAGGATGGGAAAGATACCAGCCTGGTTGTGGGGGAGAATTTTTATTGGGAAGTAGTAAAAGAGAAGTTTGGATACAGAGGAAAGAATAGGTATGAGAAAATTTTGAATGGCAGTTTGAGTTAAGATTTAATTTTATACGTACTAGAAGACTGTGGTGGAGGTATATAAGCAAGGAAGTAACTTGGCAATAAATATCTACCAATCCAAAGCATATCAAAGTGATGATATGCACAGGTTAAATGTCAAGGGAGGAAATGCACTGATAAAATCACAGATCTTTAGAAAATTTGAGCAAGTCAGGTTTTTATTTTTTTTTTGTTTTATTCCATTTTATTTTTGATGTCCATGTTACAATGATTTAATTTGCAGTCAGGTAAACTCTTTAAGACTTTTTCATATGGGATGTTGTAATCCTATCCCCCCTCTTCTATGCTTGTGTTATTTGTAGCATCAAGGAAATTGGAGCTGAAAGGAATATTGGTGATCATTACTCAAAACCTTATCAGTTTAGCATTAGGAATTTCAGACCAATAAAGGTTAATATGAATTCAATTGACTTTTAAAGAAATAACCATTTATACATATAAGTAACATATAGGAAAATGTCCTGGTTCCCTAAAGAAAAATGAAATAACATAAACTGACTCCACTGAAGCTAACTTTTGGGTTATACAGTTACATTTATTCCTATTAAATTTCATGTTATTATATTAGGCCAATTTGCTAAGCCCATAGGACCTTTTTGAATATATCAATTATGATTTTAAGCTTCTATCATCATCAATTGTGATGAAAATAGTAATTTCACATTCATTGAATTTTTTGTTTACAAATAGCTTTTTTTTTCTCAAAACAACCCTGGGAGATATGTGTGTGTGTGTATAATTATATATTTATATGTTTATGTATATGTATATTACACGTAATTGTTTCACATTTTATAACTCATGAAAAAATGAAACATTAGAAAAACCATGGTTAGAGTATAGTGACACTAATTCAGTTCTCATTCTACATATTTAAAAAGCTTGAGGTAGTTTTTTTATTTTATTTTTTGCCAAATCAAAATGTTGAGTCTTATTGAGGTTTCAGTTAATTAAACCTCAAGATCTTCACCAAATATTTTGATCATATTTGTGTATGCATATGGATGCACTATATATATATATATATACACACATATATATATATATGTGCCATATACATGTATGTATGTGCAGCGTACTTGTGGTTGTGTGTGCATATGTGTTTACAAATATATGTGTGTACATGTGTGTATACAAAATATGTGTGCATATTTGCACACAGACTATATAGCTTTAGAAATCTTCCTGTACTGCCCTTAGAATTTCTAAAAATTTTGTTCTAATTTTGGACTTTGACCTTCATAAAACTATCCTTTCTATTCTGTACCACTCTTCCATGGTTAATTAAATTTTATTCCATATTTAACATATTCATTTTTTTTAAAGTAGCTCATCAAAGTTTCTACCTCCACAATATCATTCTCCATTAGATAGATGTTCCCTTTCTGTTCCATTGAGATGACCCACTAGTTGCTGTAATATCAGAAATGTGTTTTAAGTTGTATAACAACTTTTTCTTGAGCCAACTACACTTGTCAAAATGTTAGTGATTGGTTGGATAATAATAAATAATAAATATGTTCTAAAGTGGGATGTGATAGAAGGAAAACATAATTATAAGCAATATACATAAGTATACACATGTTTGTATACATATACATACAGAGAGAGAGAGAATACTTCCATAAGATTAAATTAGATAAGACTTTATGATGTAATTACTTTATACCCATGTTCTTGCAGAGTACACAAAGCAATATGATATAGTAATTTGAAACCTACTAAGGGATTGCTGTGTCGCCACAATTTCCATCTGTTCTTTCTGCCCTAACTGTCCCCTTAGTATCTTTTCACAATTAACAATAAATCACAACTCCATGTAGTCACTTGCAGAAAAGATATGGGGATATAAATTACTGAAATATTTTATCACTCACCAATAGTACATAACAGATCATATATTTCCATAGTCCTCCCAAAATTTCTCTATGGGTTTCTATTATCTTTTAATTCTTTTCCAGGCAATGAGGGTTAAGTGACTTGCCCAGGGTCACACAGCTAGTAAGTGTCAAATGTCTGATGCAAGATTCAAATACAGGTCATGCTGAATTCAGCACCAGTGCTTTATCCACTGCACTACCTAGCTGCCCCAGGGTTTCCATTATCTAAATAAATCTGGTGGGAATGAGGTGAAATCTAAGCATTTTTTAAAAATAGTGATTTTAGCATTATTTATATAGTTATTGATTAATTACACTTTCTACTGTGAGAACTGTTTATCACATCATTGGAGAATTGCACTTATTCTCATATATTTGTAATAATTTCCTATATAGCTTGTATATAAGTTGTTTATCAGAGATGATTGATGAAAATATTTTCCCTCCCTCCATTATTTTTCTTCTATTTCTAGCTGCATTGGCTTAATTCATTCAAAATGTTTATAAGTTTATGAATTTTAAATTGCTTATTTTGATTTATATCATTACCTCTCTAATTTATTAAAACAACAACAATAGTTCCATGAGTTTTATAATGTAATCTTGCATGTATAAGTTATATATCCTTGGGATATATAATTTACAGATTTAAAAGTAATGGATTAATTATATTTTTGGCAATCTACTTTTAAATTTACCCAATAGACTGTGTTCAAAATGAAATATTCAAATACTCATTCTTTTTAGATTTATTAGACACTGCCTGGTGTTCATCAGGTTTGATTGCTTTGGGATGTCAGTTACCTTATTTCCCTTCCAATCAAATCTTATAATGTTTAAAAAATAGCAAAATGTCTAAAATATTAATTTCTAGATTAGCTCTAGAAATCCTAGGCTCCATTGATTGCTTTACAAAAATATATTTTCTCAAGTTAAACAATTCCTGAAGTAATATGGAACAAATGATAAGTGAAGAAATAAAGGAAAATTAGAAAAATTGGTCAAAAGTTGGGGTGGCTAGGTGGCGCAGTAGGTAGAGCACCAGTCCTGGAGTCAGGAGTAACTGAGTTCAAACCTGGCCTCAGACACTTGACACTTACTAGCTGTGTGACCCTGGGCAAGTCACTTCACCCCAATTGCCTCACTAAAAAAAAAAAAGTAATATACATGTGGATTCTATCAAATAGGTACTATCTATGCTATAAAAGTTATTCTCAGTCATTGATAAAAATATAACTGACAAATTCTTATTTCAAAAGCCAAAATATGTTCAAATATTTAAACCATGGAAAGGTAAACCAGAGAAAGACAAACATGGACCAATATTGATAAAGAATAAAGATGGAAAAAAAATTAAATAAAGTATCAGTAAACGACAGCAAGTGCTAATCCATAAGAGCAATATATTTAAAATTAGGCACTATATTTTCAGGAAAGTTTATTATCAGGGCATAAAGATAGGTTGATAATTGGAAAATTTTAAATACTTACATTAAAAATAAAAATAATAAAAATGTGATTTTTTTCAATAAATGCATAAAGTATTTTTAAAATAATGCTACTTTTAAATTAAAACTACAAGCATAGGCACAGGAGGACCATCTCTAATCTCTTAAATCTTATCTCTGTAAAAACCTAAAGATATAATTAATTTCCAGGGAAAAAAAATTAGATTGTCCCAGTAAAAACACAGTTAAATCCAAGATGTTCCATCTCCCAGCTAATATTAAATATGGTTCTAGGAATTATAACAATAGTAGTAAGACAAAAAAAATAATATAAATTAATTAATATTACCAAGAGACTAAATCATCCGTATTTTGTAGTTCACATAATATTGCATTTTAAGAAGACAAGAATCAGCAAAGAAATAAATCAAGACAACTAATAGTTTTACCATAGTAAAAGGATAATACAAATTCTTTCCAACTGGGAAAAAGGTACAATTATTGAGAAAATCAATTTTTTATAAATTAAAAACAATTCTAGAAATATCTGAGTCAATCTACTGCGTTACAAAACATAATGTGATTATCAGATGCTTTTTAAAGAAAAAGAAGTCAGGCAAATAAATGGTCGTATATTCATTGCTTATGGCAAGACCATGTCAATATCATAAAAATGGAACTACCACCTAAATTACTTTATTGATTAGCATCAGTCCAAATGACTACGGAAGGGATATTTTCTGAGGCCACTTAAAATCATAACAATATCTTTGTGGAGTAACAAAAGTTATAAAATCTCAAGGAAAATATGGGGGAAAATCACAATAAAGGAGGAATAGTACTCCCAGCCTTCATGTTAAATTTTGCAGGAGGAGTTGAAGAGATGTTTGGTAATGGCTAAAAAAATTATATAGAAAAAATATGGAAAGACTAAATAATCAAAATCCATCAGCAAATGCACTCAGTAGCTCAATATTTGATAAAGAAAATAATATAAATTATTATTATTTTTTTTGGTGAGGCAATTGGGGTTAAGCGACTTGCCCAGGGTCACACTGCTAATGTCAAGGGTCTGAGGACAGATTTGAACTCAGGTCCTCCTGAATCCAGGGCCAGTGCTCTATCCACTGTGCCACCTAGTTGCCCTGCACCACCTAGCTGCCCCAATTATTTTTAAAAGAACACTTTAGTTATAGCAAAATCATTTTTGCCTTAAGAATTGACATGTGTGAAAATGCTATCTAAATGAACTATAACAAAATAGATTAAACTAAGGTATTTAGTTTACAAAAGATCAAGTAAGAGAAAGATTTATTTTGAAATGGTGGCTATTTGAGGCGTTTGGAGGGTAATTTTTAATTGTTCTAAACACTCTATAAAATATATTCATGGGGCAGCTAGGTGGCACAGTGGATAAAGCACCAGCCCTGGATTCAGAAAGACCTGAGATCAAATCCAGCCTCAGAGACTTGACACTTACTAGCTGTGTGACCCTGGGCAAGTCACTTAATCCCCATTGTTCCACAAAACAAAAGAAAACAATATATATACTTACAACTATATGGGCAAAATATTAAATTTATTAGTAATTAGTAGTACCCCAGGGTGACAATATTTGATATATGTTCTAAGGAGATTAAAAACTGAAATAAATTTCCCATTTGCCTAAATGTTTTCATCAGCATTCTTTATAGTGTTAAAAAAATAAGTAAGTGCTCATCTACTAGAAAACAGTGAAGCCAAGTAGTATATTATTGAACCACAAAAATGAAATTTGAGAGAAATTAATAAATTTTTTTAACTGAGCAGACTATGGGTAATGAAGAATGCACCATATACAGTGACTTAAACAATGTAAATAAAAATATTTTTAAATAGGTGAGAAAAATTCACTTTTTTCCTCTGATTAGAGAGTAGAACAGTCATTGTCATGTATCTTACAAAGACTTTCAGTTGTAGATAATTTGCTGGTGAGCTTTCAATAGTCATTCATTTTTATTTATATAATATTTTAACATTTATTTATATTTAAATTTTTGGTTAAATTGAATGTCTCACAATGAAGTTTTGAGATGTGAAATTTATATCTATAAATATTCAGTAATAAGTTATTTAGAACAAAAGGAAAGAATAAAACATTTTTAAAAGATGGTCATAACTTCAAAATCAATGCTAACAATAAAAAGAAATAAAAGTAATGAACATGATAACATAATGATTATTTATTCCATTTTATCCCATTCTTTTTAGGCAAGGACTTGAGTAAAAGACACTATTTAGATCCATCTTTGAAAGTTTATTTTTCTTTGTTACTGATTCCTTCATTAAAAGAAATTAAACAACCTAGAGTGCTATCTTGTATTTTTTTCCAATTATTTTTTGATGAAGTAAGGATAAATGTAAAGAAGAGAAAGGTTATTGAAAATGATTTTGTTCTTAGATGGTAAACTACATGGATAAGTATGCTCTTCAAATTTAAAAACATTATTTTTCCATTGAGGTTAATATTAAATTAAATGAGAATGTTTCTCCTCCCTCTTAGACATGGGAGGGGGAGGGCACCTTGTAAAAGGCTACATAATTTTACAGGCCATATTCATCTTCTTATTGTTAATAAAAGCATATGATGAACTTGAAAGTGGGAAACTTGGCACTGTCACCCTAAAACAAACAAACCAGAAGCCTCAGGTTCCCTTCTCACTGCTCAAAGAACACCATTTACTCCCTCTCTCTGCATATTAACCTCTTCTGAATACAGAAATTTATCTTTCTATCATAAATCTAGGTGGATTAAAAATCCTAAAGTCACTTTGAATTATGATTTGCACACGTTTTTCTTCCAAAGAAGCACTAGTTTTTCTTTGTGGAGGAAATATTTGGGTATTTGTTGATAATTACCCATCCTTCACCCAAATGGACATTTGAATGGGACTCTCCTCATTGATGCAGATTGATTAATCTATATTCTGAGTCTGCATGGGTGGTGGAGTTGGTGGAACCCTAAGATAAGATTGATAGTCATTTCCTGGTTTCCAGTTTCAAGTAAGAAGACAAATATTTCCATATTCTCTTTCTGTGCCTGAAGGGTAAGACAACCTTTAGGAAGAATGCAATTTGTAGAAAAGCTGGCACTGCAAGCAAACATTGGCTTCTTCCAAGTGTTTGTTTCTCCCTTCAGAAGATCTCTTCTCTTAAGCTATCACCAATTCCAGAAATCTCACAGATGCTCAAAATAAACAAGCAATCTCCAACAATTTGAAGAATGTATACAATTGGCCCTTTGAGTCAAATGGTTAGACAGATTTACCTTAAAGCCACAACCCTGTATCTGCTTGCTTCTACTCAGCAAGTCATCCTGAAAGGCTTCATTCCTAACAATAAGGGGAAGGGAAGATTGAATAGAGAAAAACATAAAAGAAACACAATATGTATATAAATATATTTATATACATAGCATGGATATGTACACATATGTATGTATGTGCATATATATGTGCACACTCACATATATATGTATGTGTGTATATATATATATAGACACACACACATGCACATACATGTGGATGTATACACACATATACTTCCCTTTTTCACTGTTATTTCACACCTCAAGTTGTCAATTGACTCTGGCAAGGGAAACCAAGGAATGCAGAACCTTATTGTGGCCAGCTACTTTTGATTAGGAAAAGAGAAAAGAAAAGAAAAGAAAAGAAAAGAAAAGAAAAGAAAAGAAAAGAAAAGAAAAGAAAAGAAAAGAAAAGAAAAGAAAAGAAAAGAAAAGAAAAGAAAAGAAAAGAAAAGAAAAGGAAAGGAAAGGAAAGGAAAGGAAAAGGAAAAGGAAAAGGGAAAGGAAAAGGGAAAGAAAAGGAAAAGAAAATTGTTCTCTGGCTTCTGAGGTTTGCCCTACAGCTGATGAGACTCTGCTTAATCTCCCTTTTGCTACTTTCTATAATTAAGGTAACAAATAAAATTTTCAATTATTTTTTAAAATAGTAATTATGTTTGTGATTTAAATATTCTATAATTTGGGAGATAGACTATGATATTAAAATATTATTTAAGTTATCAACTCCCAAGGTCTGTCCTTTTATTTAGTTCTCTTGCTGGATGTCTCCTTCCATTCCCATTTTGGATTCCTATCATGTGTTAGGAGTATTCAGATTTTGTCAATTGCCTTTCACCAATTAGCACAATGCCTACATTCAAAGTGGCCGTTTTATACTCCTTTCTTGACATATTCTTAATACTTAGAAGTCTAATGTCAAGAATAAGAGGTCTAATTGAAATTAAGACATTCATTCAATAAAGGAGAATTAGAATCTAAATTTAATTATTCTTACCTTTGCTGATCTCAATTGTAGTCATGAAAATAAAACTAATAAAATATGCTCACAAAACAAATTTTTAAGGGAATGATGTCATTAGAATAATGAACTGGATCTACAAATAAAAAATGCAACTAAACCTAATAAGGGGGGCAGCTAAGTGGTGAAATAGATGGAGTGCTGAATCTGGAGTCAGGAAGAGCTGAATTCAAATCTGGTCTCAGATACCTACTAGCTTTGTGACTCTGGGCAAGTCACTTACCCTTGTTAGCCTCAGTTTCCTTATCTGTAAAATGAGTTGGAAAAGGAAATGTCAAAATGATCCAATACTTTTGTCAAGAAAACTTCAAATAGTTTTTCAAAGTGTCCAACATAGTTGAAATGACTGACAGCAACAAATCTAATATGGGTAGATCAGGGAATATTAGAAATTAGTTCATATGACAATGACATGAGAGTTTAACGAACAGCAAGTTCAGTGTGATTTTGTATCTGCAGAGACAAATTGACATAAAATCTTAATGTCCAGGACATAAAATCTGACTGTACTTGGCTCTGGACAAGCTATATTTTAAGTATCATATTCATTTTAGTAACGATATTAACAAACTGAAGCAATTTTCCAGGAAAGAAACAGAGATGTTGAGAAGACTGGTGAGGAGAGTGGGGAGGAATGTCACAGTAGAATTGGGTAAAGCAACTATGTTTGTTTAACTTAGAAAATAGAAGTTTTAAGGAATACAGATAAGTGTCTTCTAGTATTTAAGAGATTATTGGGGGGAGTAAATTTGTGTACTTAGTTACAGAAGACAATTAAGAATAATGAGTGAAAGCTGAAAAACACAGCTTTGGGTTCAAGATAAAGTCAAATTTCTCTAACATTGTAACCACTCAACAGTGGAATTGGCAACCTCAGAAAGCCACCGTCTGAAAACAGGGACTGACTGACTACTTTCTGGAATGTTGTGGAAGAGATTTTTGTTCATATAGGAATTCTACTGAATGATATGAGTTCCCTTCCAACAATCAGATTATAATTGAATGGCCGATACACGAAATATTTAACTACTAAACTGAATATTTACTCCTCAGAGTCCCCTTATACTCCCCAGTCCACCCCAAAAAACATACAAATAAAGATTAAATCCAATCCAATTCAAGAAATATTAATAGTCTCTGCATGAGGTCCTGCAAGAAATACAAGGTTCAATAATTTACTGTTTTTATTACCCTTAAGGAGCTATCTGTTTAGGAGAGAGCTATACCACATATGCAAATAATCATGAAAATGTTTCAGAGAAGTTTGGATAAAGTGTTAAATGAAGTTGGAAAAGATAATTTATTATTGATTAGGGAATTCAGAAGAAATATCCTTAAAGAAGCCCTTTTTGGGCAGCTAGATAGTGCAGTGGATAAAGCATCGGCCCTGGATTCAGGAGGACCTGAGTTCAAATCTGGCATCAGACACTTGACACTTACTAGCTGTTTGACCCTGGGCAAGTCACTTAACCCTCATTGCCCTGAAGAAAAAAAAAAGAAGCAGTTTTCAACAGGTAAGGTGGTTTTATAAAGGATATGCAAGGCAGGGCAAGCACAGTGAACAAAATAACAGAGGGAAAATAAAATCCATCTCAATGACATGGCAAGCTATTTGTAAGGCTTTTGCTTAATCTTTCTCCAAAACTGCATGCTGTTTATTCAAAAGCTTTGAAGGACTCCATAATATCTCAATAACTTTTTTCAAATTGGAAAAAAAAAAAGAATTGTACACTTTGTCAAAGATGATATTAATTACAGCTCATATGGTTCTTTTGAAGATAAAAAGTGTTCCATCAGTGCTATAAGTTTTATTATTTTTATAGTATGCCTGTTATTGAGATAATAGTTGTGTTGCAAGCATTCAGTTATGCTGGAGTAGTAAGCTAGACCATGTCCCTACTAGTTTGTGGTAAAGCTCAAATTTAAACAAAACAAAACATCAAATCTAACTTTGCTTTCAGAAATGTACAATCTATGAGCCACCAAACATGCTTCAGTGTAGTTCCTTGGTCTTTGGTATTTACAAACTTTAAAGAAAATAAAAACATTCAGTTCACATTATCTCTTTTGTCTGAAATTTTAGCAAGATGTGTAACAACATATTTTTGAATATTGCAACAAAAATTTTTAAAAATCTATTTCAGAAAAAGTTAGACCAACTTTTCTGTCTTAATATATCAAGGTACTCATGCTAACTTACCAACATTGAAAAGGTCTAGTGCTTTTGGCAAGTAATATTGTCAATTGTAAGGTCCTATCTGCCTCCCAATGTGTAAACTCCTGGCTGGCTCGAGCTTCCAATCTGTAAGGGCGGGGGGGGGGGGGGGGTTTAAAAAATTCCACAGGTTTGTTAAGCCCCATGTGGGACAATCTGTAAGGGCCTGCCCCTTCCCCAACTTCTTCTCCCAGAATAACAAGAAACAAGGTTAAAAAGCTTCCTTTCAATAAAAGCAAAAAACAGGGTTTATTGATTAGAGTAAACTTAGAAATATGGACAAAGAAAAACAGGGAAATATGACCTGTGAACTTGATACACCAAACTCACTATCCCCACTGGGCTTCTCTCGCTTGTGAGTGTGGCTGGCTGCTGCCGCCACCTGCACTTTCTCTGGTCTTCTCCATCTCCCTGTGTCTCTGACCACCCTTCACTACTCCCTTCTCACTCTTAAAAAAACCTTCTCTCTCAGGTTACTTGGGCCAACCGCCCCAAGCTAATTCATTGGTACCCCCAGGGGAGGTGCCCAAGGCCGGCTGTGGCATGGAGCCCCCATGCAGGGCATGCCCAGAGCTCTGGGGTTTCTGTGAATAACCCCCTGGCTGGGTGAATGGTCCCAGGGTGTGATGCGCCAGACGCTTGTTTGTTGGGGGTGGGGCAGGGAGCTCTTGACGCTTCTGGGGAGTGACTGAGGCTTTCTAATTTTAGACAAGGATGGGGGACCCCTCATGTGACAGTTCAGCATCTGCTCTTGCATGTATTCCTCTTGTGTTTGGATGGCATCTTGGCCAACTGGCACCTGGTAACTCAGAATGAAGGCAATTAATGTCTTAAATGATATGTTCCCATAATCCAAGTCTCATATGGATTTAAAAATTGAGGATAATAAATGATCGCAAAAAATGTGAATGTACCTTGACTCAGAATATAATATACAATTATGCAACAATTTCAAATAATACTCCCCCTTTTTTTACAAAGTATACAATTACTTTTATGAAAAATTCAAAATATATTTAAATACAAGTTAAAATACAACACAATCTTAAAGAAAACTTTTACAAATGTTCCCCTCTTTTTTTGAATATGCTTATCAAAAATAATACTTCTAGAATCAATTTACACTTGCCATGGCAACCAATTTGCCAGGGAAATGCTTTATAGAGTTCAATCAGATAATCAGTTGAGAGGAAAAAAAAATAACAAAAACAAACATCTCAGAATATGGGAGCACAATACTCATAGAATTAACATTGTATTATGAACTCAAAACCATCTTGCATTGTTTCAAAATAGAGATAGATGAATGAATAGAAGAAAATACACATGAAAGAATAAAAGACAATGAAATTCAAACTAGGGAAATCTAAATGAATATGAACTTAACATTAATAAGAGTATTACAAAATATAAACTTGATCACATGACTATAAAAAGCTTTTATAAATATTCTCCCTTTTTAAAAAAAACTAAGTATAAAACACAATCTCAAAAGTATGAGAATCTCTATGAAAATAAACCCATACCATTAATTTCAAAATGTAGTTCTAATAGCATAGAAATCCTTTGTAACTTCTGAACTGACATTAATACTCTGAGTGAATTTAGAACAGTTTTGATTCCTATATCTAAAATCCCCAATACTCATATCAGTACGTTGCTGCTTACTTCTACATTTCTGTAAAATATGTACCCTTCCATGGCAAAAGAAGTGGAGGCTTGAACTATAATGATTATTGTCATTTTTATTCATCTTAAGTTTGTCTTCTTTAAACTCTCTATATTGTCTCTTGGTCCTTTCATAATACAAATTCTTCATAAGGTTACTAATTAAAGACAAAAACAGATTAACAAAATTATGAACAAAAGGAGCATATCTGGGATTTAAAGGGTTTTCTAAGGTTGAGTCAGAATCACAGCTTAGCTGGGGTAGGGCTGAAAATGCAGGTAGAGAAAGCTGCACATGTGCAAGATCAGGACCTGAGAAAGGGGGATTAGATCTCCTGAACTCCTGAGCAGGAGGATCAAGGGCCTTGTCCATGGGAGGGGTAGAAGGTGGGGTATGGAAAGGAGGGGAGGGACCAAGGCAATTTGAATCACACTTGATTTTGAACTGGGGCCTGGTTTCCCCTTCCCCCACTGCTAGGGGAATAAAGGCTTCTAGGGGTTGGGCCATAGCCTCCAGGCATGCAAAATTAGAGAAACTCTTAGCATTAGCATTTGAAAAAATGCAGGAGTCAGAGGTTTCTCTGAAAAGGCATGGAATATATCTATATTCCCTTGTGTGAGCACCTTGCTGGCTCTTCTAACAAAAATAAAAATAAAAATAGAAAATCCACAAAAACAAAGCATTAACATGATCTGATCCCCCATTTGTGTGGTTAAACAGACTAAAATCAGAAATAGGGTAATTACGGAGTCTAAACGGTCCATTTGAAAATTTAAATAGAAAACAGCTGGTACTTCAGCAGTACTTCAGATTTAAAGGGACAGGGTAGGGGAAATTTCTTACCTAACAAGAAGATCAGAAGATGGAGATTCAGTTTTCCTCTTTGTGGTCAGCCATCTGTAAGGGCCTAAAATTCTAGCTATACTAACTAAAATCTAATGAGTGGTTGTCAATAAATTATAAGCTTTAGCAAGAGTTAGACTTTTAAACATTTTTTAAGGAGAATAAGAATTTGGTGAAGAAAGAGATAAAGGCCTAGATTCATCGATCTATTAAAGGGAGAGCACATTTCTCACTTCACTCTCCACCAGAGTCCTGATGAAAAAGAGACAGAGCTTCAGCCTCACCCCTCTTCCTCCCACAAGCAAACATGACTTCCTGACACCAAAGAAAAGCCGCATGGCCTTGCCTTCAGAGGACTTCTCCTCATGGTGGAACTTTCTTACTGTAAGTCTCCAGCAGGTGGCATCATTCCAGTCTAAAATCCTATTTTTTCATATGAAGGTACCAAGGCCTTGAGATCTTGTGATCTAAACATATTGCACAAGTGAGTGAAAGGACAAAAATTTGCACCCTGAATGGGAATAGTTACAAAGATATGAGCATAAATGTTTTCTCTAATTTACTACTTCATTCCCACTCTTACCTCATTGTTATTGCACCAGCACATGAAATGTCATACCCTCTCACTTTATGTTATCAGATATATTCCATTATCTTAGGACAAGCTCAAACTTCTGTATCCTCCAAAAAGGAAAAACTGACTATTCTTATCAATCATGATTGGTTTTTTTTTCCTTTTTGGGAAGCAGAGAACCCTGAGACAACTAAAAGTCTAATTCACTTACCACACATAAAATGTGAGGTAATTTTATATTATCTCCCCCTGTCTATACTGTACTCTATAATCAAAGACAAAAATTTATATTTAATTTGCATCATCCCCAGCACACCATCCATATAGTTATGGACATAAAGTTGGAATATATTGGTAGGTAGTCTATATTTCATTTAAATTCAGCTAATAATTTTCATCTATACCTATATATGCAGATATTTATATCTAGAAATATAGATATGTTTAAATGTCCATAAACATTAATATCTATACCCATGTATGTAAATACAGAGATATGTTTTATATGCACATATATAATTATATAACATGATTATATATAAATATGTTATATTCATTATATTATATACATATATAAAATAATAAGATATGATATGACATGGCATGGCACAATGTGATACAATATGATATAAAGTTATATGATCATGTCATATGTCATATCTCATCATTATAGAATTTACATAATTATAATTATGCATCACCACATAAATATATAATTAATTGTATTATTACATTGTGTAATATTATGCTATGTGATATGATGTGATATAATATATGATTAACATGTGATTTAATATAATCATATATTTATAGTTATATAAATTTTATTATATGATATATTGTAGCATATTTATTTTATTTATATCATGTTATGTTGTATCATATATCAGCTGAATATATGTACATATATACATATGTAAATAGATGCATATATAGATGTATGCATATACATATTTACATATACCCAAAATAAAATGGTTGAAAAGACAAGAATCATATAAAGCTATTAACTGACCATAGATGAGATATACATCACATTCAGGTTCACAAAGCATATTCTGCATTTGCACCAATATTATTTGCCCTGAATTTTGAGTGATGGCAGCATCCCTTAATTTTGGCCCCTTTAATATTCCCTTATGTGTCACAAAAATAAGAAAATTAGAAAGCATAAGATATATATTATGCAACCATTATGGCTAAGGTTTCAAATTTCAACTTTTGAATATTCTTTTGTGTTTTTGAAACATAAAAGGAAATATCTCTTTGTTATAGAAAAATATTTTGCTTTTGTACATGACCACTGTCTTTAGAAGACATGTAGAATATTGAAAGTATGCTGGACTAAGATTTGGAATTAACTCCATTTGTAACTGCTCTGAGCTTTAATTTTTCTATCTGTAAAAGAGTTATCATACTTGCACTTTGTAGTGAAGGTCTGGCTTATAAAGTCTAAGGTAGCAATGAATCTGGCCACTCCCTTCTATCTCATCTGCAATTAAAAGACTTTCCATGCTTTACACATCTGCCCCAATTACAGTTACCTACCTCTTGACCTTTGCACATATCATGTTCAGTGCTCCAGAGCCAAACCTCTGAACAAATAATCTTCACACTGTCACCTGCTGACTAAAGTCCTCTAGCACATATATATCTTTTGAGAAGTGGTCTCCTAGACAGCACAGAAAAATTCATTACATGCCACAAGGATGGACATCCACAGAAATGTTTGAGCAGTGTTATCACCTGCCTCAGTTAAGAGATTTCTCTTAAACTAATAATCTGGTTACCTTCATCCCTCAAAAATCAGCATGCTTCTATGAACTTATATTTTTCCTACCCCAGTGATTCTGAACCTCTAGTTCCCATTATACAAAATATGCTCTCCTTCCCCAATTGACTACTCCTTTAATACCATTCCACTCATTACTTTCCCTAATATCTCACTCTAGATCTATTCATCATACTCTCTGGAATTCCTATTTCATAATTAACAAACTCTCATTTTCACCTTAAAACTTTTACTTTCAGGCAGAGCCAAGATGATCAAGTAGAGGAAGCAGTCATCTCAAGCTTTCCCAATATTTCTCTCCAAATAACTATAAAATAATCCTTAAAAATTTCTGAAAGGCAAAGAGACAACTAAAGATCAGGGCAAAAAGGTTTTTTTGTTTTGTTTTGTTTTGTTTTTTTCCCAGCCCCAGACAACTTAGGGAGTCAGAAGGAGAGATCAGTGACATAGGGGTGGAATCAGGCCTTGAAGCAATGGGAATGCTATCCCAGTACTGAGAATTGGTGGTGGTGAAAAATGGAGCAACAGTATCTGGAGCTTTCAAGACAGGGACAGTGAGGGGATCTGGTAACTTGTCAGAAAGAGATGACTTGGGACACTGCTAGCACTGAACACATAACAAGATATATATTTTTTTTTTTGCAAATATATTGCCTATACCCACTTCCTGGTCACAATTCCAGGGCACAGAGGAATACTTTTGATTACAAGGGAGTACGGGTCAAGAGAAGTAGCATCACTACTGATTATATGGGATCAGGCATCCTAAGGAAAAGTATTACTTCCTCATAGCTCACATTCTCTACGTGGTATTTTTAGAATTCCTCCCCTTCCCCGTTTTCTTGTCCCTTCTCTTAGTGATTCCTGTTAAATTACTAGATAGATAGAAGGATAGAGAGGTAGAGAGATGACTGATGGATAGATAGATGATAGATAGATAGATAGATAGATAGATAGATAGATAGATAGATAGATAGATAGATATAGACAGATATTTTATGCTCAAAGTTATTTACATATTATCTCCTTAATTAAAACGTTTGCTTCTTGTTAGCAGGGGATTTGCTTTCTACAGTGTTGTATCTACAACACTGAACACTGAGTTTGGCATATAGTAAATACTGAATCAATAATTGCTAATTGAGTGATTGTTAATGTATATAAACTACTTTAAAAACATCAAATCTCATGTAACAGTAAACTTTATCAGCTGATGCTAATAGCAGGTATCATTTTTCATTGTAGGCTTGTCCTTGTAGAAATGCATCACTACAAAGCATCAACAGTTACAAAACATAGTCATACTCATTGCATTCTTCCCAATGGGTGGTTGAACTCAGAAGAATTTGCTGCAGAAGCATTTGCATTTACATTTCAGACTTTGCTTTTTAATCTCAAGAATCTCATGGTGTATTCACATTACTAAATAGTACATGGTATTTATGTAAGTCTTACAACTAACTATGAACAACTGGCTTAATGTTGTACACATATTCTAAAATAGGACTGTATGATTTCAACACCTCATGACTGTGCGAATGAACTAAGACTTCACATTTCAATGGAGTTACCCTTTGAAAGAGTGGTTAATTCTCTGAAAATCCTTTGCGTATACTAGAAGTTGAACAATTAGCAATAATGGAGTGAGTAATGTTCATGTGATATATCCACATGCTGTATCAAAAATTCAGAGTGCCATAATGGATAGAAAAATTGTCTTGTAGTTAGTAAAATCTAGGTTCTAGATAGGTCTCTGACTCATATTGGTTATTTTGACCTGAGTAAGTCTTTTAAACCAGTAAATGATACAGGCAATTTTCCAAGACAAAGAGTATCTGTTACCAGGAAGTTGCTCAGTACCATATATGGAAAGCGTTTCTTCATTAGAACCTTCATATAAAAATAGAAATATAAACATAAATATATTTATACACATTTATACATATACAGACATAGATACAAATAATATTGTTAAGGGCTAAAATTCTAGCTAAACTGTCTAAAATATCTAATGAGTGGTCGCCAATAAATTATAAGCTTTAGCAAGAGTTATACTTTTAAGCATTTATTAAGGAGAATAAGAATTTGGTAAAGAGAGAGAGAGGCCTAGATTCCTATCTATTAAAGGGAGAGCACATTTCTAGCTCCGCTCTCCACCAGAATCCAAAGGCCAGACAGCGTGAGGACCGAGTGCCAGTCTCTTCCTCCTCCTCCACTAGCCCACGTCACTTCCTGATGCCAAAGAAAAGACTCCTGGTCTTGCCCTCAAAGACCTTCGCTTCAATGGGCGGAATTCTTCTACAGTAAGTCTCCAGCAAGGTGGCGTCATTCCAATCGTTACAATATATACTATATATTAATGCACACATATGTGTATTTGTATATATGAAATACATATATATATAAATGCCATGTTTAAGGATAAAATGAGAAAATAATTGTAAAGTGCTTAGCATAGTGACTGGCACATAGTAAGCACTATATAAATGCTAGTTAGTCTCATTGACTTTGGGTATACCATTTGTTAGTACAGATCTCTACACATTTCCCTTAACCCTATTGCATGCAAAGTTATAACTATAAAAATTCAATATAATTCACATAAAATAATCTATCAAGAAATATTTAAATGTGTTTCCTACATGCAGGTCAATGTGGTAGACTGGGGATAAAATACAAAATATGATACAGTCCTTAATCTCAAGACACTTACATTATAAACACATAAGATACATTATATTGATGCATTCATATAAATATATGATTTATTTTTTGTGTCTATCACTTATATGCAAATATACAACTGAATAGAATGCTAGTTCCTTGATAGTAGGAAATCATTCATTTGTTGTATTCATAACCCTGGTACATTGCACAAAACTTGGTACATAATAAGAATTAAGAAAATGCTTGTTGATACAATAAATGTGTGTTATTTGAAATATTGGGGACTAGCTTTTTTTCTACCAATATTATTGGGGAACTAGACTGGGGGTTTTAAGATATTGCTACTTATAAATTAATGGGTATTGCACCCATTTAGGTAGTAAACATTTATTAAATCATATGAAATGTTAGCAAAGAGTTGACTCTGTGGCATATAACCCAAACCGACCCTCCCTCCCCCAGCATCATATTTCTAAGAGAGAGCATATGGCCTTAAGCCTTACATTGCCTAAAGAGGAGAATGCTCACCAACTGACACAGGTCCAGACCAAAAGTGAGTTCCAAGATGTTGCTGACCCCGTGCCTCCTTCTGCCCTTGATTTTTATCCTCTTTTGATAGAGGCATGTCATTCAATTCCATTGATTGACTTGACCTGAGAGTGGCCCATATTAAAATGAGCTGTCCTTGTATGATGTCACATCAGGGTCTAATGCAAGGACAGACCCCTGAGGGTAAAGGCCCTTTGAGATAAGTGTGGTTTTTAATCCTACCTGAGCTAGTCATCACCATTTCTATTGATCCACCCATGGGCTCCTGGCTGGTCCCAAAAGAGATTTGCTAAAAGTTTCTGAGCTAAGCCTTCAAGTGGGGGGGAAGTCCTTGTGTTCCCCCAAATTTCATTATTAATAATTATTTTCTCACAAATACATATATGCTTGTATATAACATATACATACACATACATGTATATGTATATTCAAGAAAAATTAGATTGATCTTGGTTATCAATCTTCTCCCACTATAATAATATTTTATACCTACTCACACTATTTGTAAATTACTATACTAGTAAAATAAGAAAAGGAATATTAACTGTTGGAAAACTCATTGTCTCAATGCTTATCTGTGGGTGATTAAAGATGATGATGATAACTCAAATTTGTAGTATGACTTTAAAATTTTGAAGTACTTTATTTTTCTTTTACATGAGAAAATTTTAAGGTGTAGAAAGATGAGTAGGCTTTTGCAACATTCCCTATTTTTTTTTTTAAACAGGAGATCTCTGATTCTTCCTCTCATGTTCTTGTACAAGCCCATTCCAAGATGTTTTCAAATACTGGTATATTGTCAAATTCTCAAATTCAAATGGACCCCTCCTCTGTACTCTGCTTTCTAGAACTTTTTCCTGGGATGACCATGGCTTTTCTAAGCTACTGATGGCTTTGACAAAATAACAGTGCAGTATTTGCATAGCTTATTTGTATGCCTATTCCTTGGGACAACTCTAAACAAATAAGCTGGATTTGTGGGAGATTTTCTTAGACAATGGATGATATAAAACTTTGATCAATAATGCCTAGTGTTTGATTTTTAGCCATTTCAATAGTTTTAAAAATTGAGTTTATCATATCAATGCAATGTTATTTAAATATGAAGTCTTAGCCATAATATCCTCTTATATATGGCATTCACCAAACAATGAAAGGAGCTATGCAGCTCCTCCTGTCCTGGAGAGAATCCAGCAGCTACACCATATGAGAGAAATATATAACAGATGGGACCAGGATGACTGACTTAATTAGAATATTTAAATAGAAGAAAGGAGAAACATAGTACAGCTCTATTAGTTCATGGGAAGCACCATTAAATTCACCTCATTAATTGTTCCCATTGGGAGAGCATGTCAAATAAAACATAGCTGAGATAATATATATCTTTTTTTAATTGGGGAAATTTTCAGATAATGATCATGGAAATTGAGTAATTATAAGACATATTATAATGTATCTAAATCTTTATGAGAGAATGAACTTTTAGAGCTATTCAAATATTTATCTTGTCATTAATTAAAATGCTGGGCTGCTTAAGCCCTCTTTGACCTATCCACCATTTCTCAGCCATTAAGGACCTTGCACAAGGAGAAAGCAGTTTTTTTTTAAATCAATTCAGAAAATAGAAATAAATACAATCAAGATATTTTAAAAAGTTTATAAAACATCCATTCAAGAGAAAGTGAACTTTTTTTTTTTTGCGGGGCAATGGGGGTTAAGTGACTTGCCCAGGGTCACATAGCTAGTAAGTGTCAAGTGTCTGAGGCTGGATTTGAACTCAGGTACTCCTGAATCCAGGGCAGGTGCTTTATCCACTGCACCACCTAGCTGCCCCCCAAAAGAGAACTTTTAAAAAGTGAATAATTAATCATCTAAATCGTATAAACAACAACAAAAAACAAACAAGAAATAGCAACATGCTCTTTAAAATGAAAACAATATTCTGCACCATGTCATTAAATATAATAGCAAGAACAATAAAATGAAATTAAATTCATTATAAATTATTTAAAATTGGTAATATGTTCATAGAGATCTAAGCAAATCCTTTAAAGTAGCATATATTTTCTAAGTATATGATTGGTATGTGATTACTTTTTCTTTTTATTTTCTTTTTTTTTTTGCTATTTTTTGTGGGGCAGTGAGGGTTAAGTGACTTGCCCAGGCTCACACAGCTAGTAAGTGTCAAGTGTCTGAGGCCTGGATTTGACTCAGGTCCTCCTGAATCCGGGGTCGGTGCTATATCTACTGTGCCACCTGTAACTTCTGTAATTATCTTTGCTACTGCTAATGCACATTGTTTCATAATACATACAAAATTTATTTCAGTCCCACTAATTTGAATCAATACTATCACATACAGTGTTTTTGGTCTTTGAGTGATCATGAAATAAATGGCATATAATCAAGTTTAGCAACTCAGTACTTCTGGGAAATTCAGTTGTTGAGATTATAGAATCTGTATTCCAATGAACCTAACCCAAAAAAGTCCTCTTTGGTTTCTGTCAAGGAAAACAACAACAATCATAACAGTAACAACAAAAACAAGTGCTACTACTACTAGTACTACTACTACAAAATCTAATTATTAGAAAGAAATGTTATATAGAAAGTAAGATAGAGGGAAATGTAAAGTTGGTGATCATAACTGTAAATGTGAATGGGATGGACTCACCCATAAAACAGAGGGAGATAGAAGAATGAATTACAAAACAGAATCTTACAATATGTTGTGTGTAAGAAACACACTTGAAGGGGCAGCTAGGTGGGTGGCCCTGGATTCAGGAGAATCTGAGTTCAAATCTGGCCTCAGAAATTTGAAAAGTACTAGCTGTGTGATGTTGGGCAAGTCACTTAACCCTCATTGCCCCCCCCCCAGACACACATGCAAAATAAAATAAAGAAACAAAAGAAAAAAAAACTTGAAGCAGATTCACACATAGTAAAACAAGAGTTGGAATAGAATATTTATGCTTCATCTGACAAAAAAATTAATGACTCAGAAAAATATGACTCAGAAAAATCAAAAGGAAAATCTTATGAAAAGAGATAATCATGTAAACTACATTTTGTTAAAAAAATACTACCATAGATAATGAAGCAACATAAATACTAAACACATATGAATTTTTGGTATAGCATCCAAATTAAATTAATTAATTAACTAAATTAAAAAGGGTTTGCACAAACAAAAATAATGCAAGATTAGAACCAAGATTAGAAGGAAAGAAGAAAAGGGGGGATTTTACATCAAGGTTCTCTGATAAAGTCTTTATTCCATAAATATATAGATAATTTAGTGAAATTTATGGAAATATAAGTAATTTCCCAATTGATAAATGATCAAAGGGTAAGAACAGGCAATTTTCATACAAACACATCAAAGCTATCTATACCCATGATGGAAAAAAATGCTCTAAATCACTATTGATTAGAGAAATCCTAATTAAAACAACTCTGATGTATCTCCTCACACATATTAAATTAGCTAATATAACAAAAAGGAAAAATGACAAATGTTGGAGGGAATGTGGGAAATTTGGGATATCAATGCACTCAAAAATAAAAATGAAAATGATGTAATATACCAAGAAATATTTATAATGGCCTTTTTTCTCTTGAGAAAGAATTGGAATTGAAGAGATGTCCAACAACTGGGAAATAGCTGAATAAGTCATCGTATATGACTGAATACTATGTGATGGAAATGATGAGCAGGATGGTTTCAGAAAGATCTGGAAAGACTTACATGTACTGATTCAAAGTGAAGTGAACATAACCAGGAGAACTTGGTACACGATAATAGCAATATTATATGATAATGACCTGTGAACAACTTAACTGTTCTTAGTAAAATAATAATCTAAGAGAATTTCAAAGTGCTTATGATGAAAAATACCATCTACCTCGGGGGCAGGGAGGAACTAATGCAGAGAAAGTCTGAATACAGATTGAAGCATTTTTTTTTACTTTATTTTAATTTTTTTCCTGTTTTCTTTTACAAAGTGACTAATATGAAAATATGTTTTGCATGATAACAACACATGGGAACTGGGAGGAAGGAAGGGAGAGAATGTAGAACTCTAAATAAAAAAATGTTAAAAATAGCTTTTGCATGTAATTGAAAAAAATAAACTATAAAAAAGAAAGGGAAAACAGAATCTTGGTATAAATCTCTATGTATCATTATATTAAAAGAGATTTTATTTAAACTTTTGGTCATTTGGTTTCTGTGAATTGAAAAATGAAATACTAATAATAAATATAATTAATTAAGCTTTGGAATGGTTAGAATTACATTTAGGAATTATTATGCACTGACAGAGACGATATTGAAGACAATGAGTTTAAAGAAGAATTTAAGTAAATTAGACAGATTTCCTTTTGTTATGCTTTTCTTTCTTTCTTTTGAGTTAATTAATTCACAAGGATGAAGAGTGAAAGTTTTGCACAGTAGTAGGTTATAATGATTTACTGTGTCTCTCTTGTGTAGGGCATTATTTAGCTCATGGATTTCTTTATCAAAGTCTTTAATCAGTGTTCATGAGTTTATCAATTTCTGTTAAAAGATAAGTACAAAAATAGAGTTTGCAGATTCTTGTAGTTAGAAAGGAATATTCTAGGGGCAGCTAGATGGTGCAGTGGATAGAGCACGGGCCTTGGATTCAGGAGTACCTGAGTTCAAATCCGGCCTCAGACACTTAATACTTACTAGCTGTGTGACCCTGGGCAAGTCACTTAACCATTGCCTTACTAAATTAACCATTGCCTTACTAAAAAAAAAAAAAAAAAAAAGAAAGGAATATTCTATCCATTAAGAAAATATCAGGGGGCAGCTAGGTGGTGCAGTGGATAAAGCACTGGTCCTGGATTCAGAAGGACCTGAGTTTAAATCTGGCCTCAGACACTTGACACTTACTAGCTGTGTGACCCTGAGCAAGTCACTTAACCCCCATTGCCCCCCCCAAAAAAAAAGAACAAGAAAAATAAAGAAAATATCAGAGGGATTTATTCAATAGCCAGGTCTCCTCTTGTACCTCCTCCCAATCCCCTTACACACAATCTCTAGGAGCTTCTGCAACCTCTGGAATGTACAATAAGAGGGTTTATACGTAAATTTATTCTCACCCTAAGAAGTCAACTTAAACAAATATTTTAAGTTCCTTCTTGTAGAGTGGGTCATGCTAGGTATTTAGAAAGGTAATAAATACCATAGTACTTGCCTTGAGGATTTTACAGTATAACAGTGGGGGTATAGCATTACATAAACATGAATATACATACACATACTGCATATGAACACAAATATGCATGTGAATGAAAGAATGAATAAATTAATATTTAAGTTCTACTAGCTATCAGGCACAATGCTAAGCACTAGAGATCTATGTAAAAAGAGGAACATAGTCTTTCTTATGAAGTAGCTTATGTTTTAGCTGTAGAAGGAAGTAGGGATATATTGGGTTTTAGACTCAAAGGAGTAGTATAGCTTATTGACATGCTCTTTGCCTCACAGAAGTAATTTTAGTTATGCCTAATGCAAGAGATGGAAATTTGGAGGTATGAAGGAAAGTACACAAATAGCAGTAGTGGAATTGGCAAGAAGGCTTGGGTGAATGGTCTAAATGTATGAAGGTAACGCACAGTTAGGGGACTAATTAGTTATAGTGGTGTAAGAAATGACGTAACCCTTCTCCCCTCCATCATACCATACACCACATATACATTCATTCTTGGTATAACTATTTTCATGGTCTGTGACTATGGCAAAATTATGAGAGGGCATAAGAACACTAAGAAAAGTCATAGTACCAGGCAGGCATGGATTGGTTGCAATATGTGTGAATAAAAGGAAAATCCCAGTCAATGATGTTGCAAATCCATGCACATACAATTTTGTAATTAAGTAAAAAGCAGCTATCTGAGTGACATCAAAGATATGAGATATGACTTTGCTAATTCTAATTATATCTGTGGATTGGAGCCATTCATCTGGGAAAGTTTCCTTAAGAACACTTTTCTGGATGTGGGTGTTAGAGGAAGACATTAAATTTCAAGAAGCAGTGGAATAAAGTATTGAATTGAAGAAGCCTTTCACAGAGGGAGTAAACATGGCCCTAATGTAAAGGATACAAAGGTGGGCAGGATGAGAATGAAGAATGAAGAATGGCCCTAATAAGGCTGGCATGTTAAGTACATGTAGAGAAAGAGTATGAAATAAAGTAGTAATGGTTTGTTTGAATGCTTATTATGAGGGTTTAGAATGATGGGATAAAGGAATATGTTTGTTATTCAATGTTCACTGATGTGTTCTGAAAGGGAAGTGTAGAGGGAAAAGAGATTGGAAGAAAAAGTGCAGTTAAGGCATGCTTTTATAATAGTCTAGAGCAGAGGCAATTATGATCTGATCTTTAGTGACAATAGTATGAGTGGAAGGATGATACATGTACAAGAGATACTTGAGGATAGGACTAAGAAATGTTAGCAGCTGAATTTTAGGTATGTATATAGGGAAAATTCAAAGGTTATTTAGAAATTTTGAATCTGAGTTATTGAAGTTATGGTAATAGCAAACAAAAAATAAAGGGAAGTTAGGCACAATGAGCTTTTGCAGGTAAAGATGAGATCAATTTTTGGCATATTGAATCTTTTCAGAATATCTAGATGTAATTTCTGTCACAACCCATTCACTTATCTGTAGTATTGGTCTACAAATGCATAGTTTAAAACAAAAACAAATAGAAAGATAAGACAATCTACATACATTTGTTAAGTCAGGGAAACTAAAGTTGAGAGAGATCCTAGGATGGTTACATAGCTATCATCAAACTACATTGAACTGATATGAATGTCTGGATAAAGTTGTTTCCCTTCATACCAGATAGCCTCATTCAGGAAGACAGGGAGAGATATATGACTGGAGCTGGATACAGAGATTCACTAACTATCTGAATATAGGTCATGATGGAAACCATAGGTAAAAATGTGATAACCAAGAGAGAAACTTGTAAAGAATGAAGGGAAAAGGTCAAAGAACATAGTTTTAGAAATGCTCAGACTTATTGATGTGGGTTACAAGAGATCAACCAGTCAAAAAAAATTTAAAAATTGGAAAGTTAGGAAGTAAACTAGAATAAAATTATATCATGGAAGCCAAAGGAGGAATACCATATCACAAAGAAGAAGAGAATAATTAAAAGCTTAAAATGCTGCAGGAAGTTAAGATGATATAAATAGGAAAAAGTTTATGGCATTTGTGAATTAGAAACTTATTAGCAATTTCCAGCCCCTTGATTATAGCTGTGTGGGGGTCAGTGGCATGGACTTCAAAGTATGTACTAAACAGGCCCATGGTTCTTGGAAATACAGTGTTCCAGGTCTTTAATAACTGGTCTTAATTTTATCTAGGTAGAAAAACCTGACATTTTCTCATCTCTTTCATCTTTGCTCTATTCTCTACCATAAATGCTTTATGTAAAGTCACATTATGCAAATTGACTTTACAGAAATAATTCTGAAAGAAATAGGTATTCAAAACAACAACAGTAATAAGAAAAAATGTTACCTTTATCGTAGACTCATCTGCTTTCACCCTCTATTCTCTGTCTTTCAGCAGGGAGCGTAATAGCCTTCTACCTCTCCAATAAAACAAAACAAAACAAAAACAAAACAAATCAAACAAAACAAAAAAAAACCAAATAAACCAAAAAATCTCCAAAAAAATGAAAGCAAAAAAATGGAAATAAGGAGAAACTGCCGGACATGGGGCTTGTTCATGAGATGTCTAGTGCTAGAAGAGGAGAGTTTTGTCCTCATCTATTTGTCTGGCATGTCCAGTCTTTTTGTGTGTCTTCCCTATTTGAGTTGCCAGTAACTCTCCTGTCTCTGTCTGCCTCTCTACCATGTCCTTCTTCTTGGTTCCTTTCAATTCCGCTGTGGCTGACCCTTGCCCTTGCAGGTTCCTTCTTCTGTTCACTCTTTTCCATCCCAGGCCTCCATCCCTTCCTCCTTCCTTATATTGTGGTCAAAGTCATGCAAAATTTCTTTATGTAGAGGGTCTCTGGAAAGTTCCACCTTTGGTAAATTAAGGATTTTCATAATAACAAGACAATATTTATCACATAAGAGTTATTTAACCACATATAGAACAAATCATTTATGGTTGTCAGTTCATTCATCTGTAAAATTAGGAGATTGAAGTAGTTAATTTTAAAAATCTTTAAATATGTAGTCGCTCCTTATCATAAGTGCTTAAGACAGCTTTATTATTTTTAAGATTGAGTATAAACATATAGAAATTGTTGTCTTTCTTCTCTTCTTCTTCTTCTTCTTCTTCTTCTTCTTCTTCTTCTTCTTCTTCTTCTTTCCTCCTTTTTTTCTCAAAAAGACCAATGATATCAGAGGGTGATGTCTTGACTTGTAATTGAATTAGATTCAAGTGAGACAGACCTATTCAGAGCCATTAGCTTCACTCTCTCCTCCAGAGTCGTTAGAGTCCAGTGGCAAGACATAGGTAAAGACTACTAGAGATTGCCCTGGATGCAGTGGAGGAAACCTCCTCCTTTTAGGCTAAGGTCTTTCCCAGGTCTCAATCTGAGAAAATGACTATTTTACCTGAGGCATGACTATTTGATATTTAAAATCTAGGTAAGGGGGGCAGCTAGTGGTGCAGTGGAAAAGAACAGACCCTGGATTCAGGAGGACCTGAGTTCAAATCTGGCCTCAGACACTTGACACTTACCAGCTGTGTGATATTGGGGCAAGTCATGAAACCCTTATTGCCCTGAAAAAAAAAAAAAAGAAAAAAGAAAAGAAAAGAAAGAAAGAAAAAAGTCTAGTTTGCCATTGCAAAAGAATCACACTGGGTGAATCTCAGAGTTTCCTGGCCAGCACTGAAAAAATTACTCACACAGTCTGGTACCATAGGACAATCTTTGCCTCTGGAGAAAAGATGGTTTTGGAGTAAATTGATAGGCAGACAGAGGAGTAGAAAGATAGACAATAGATTGATGTGTCCAGGTTTCTGACTTGGTGGGGGATGGGTTCTACATGAATATTTCCTAATAAATTTTATATATCCCCTAAACACTTGTGAAGTCCTATGGTAATACTAGGTTTTTTTTTTTTTTTAATAACTGCTTAATGCTAATGGACCGTCATTTGTAAATCTGACCCACTGGTCAGATTAGTGGATTCTATTTTGGGACATGAGATTCGTTCTCTTATGACCATCAAGATTTGGAATCTTCAAGTTAAATCTTTCATTTATCTTATGCCTAACCAATGAGGCTAGTGACTTGTCCAACGTCATATTTGAAGTAAGTAGCAGACACAAGATTTTTCTATAAAATTAACTCTAATCCTGTCTTGAAGTTCCAATTCTGAATCAACAACTACCATTTGGACATTCCAAATTAGATTTCCCATTGACATGTCAAACAGAATATTCTCAAATAGAATTTATTAATCTCCCTTAAAGTCCTTGCCTTCTTGACACATTTTTTAAAAAATTCTTGACAGCCCCATCTTCCAGTCATATATTGACAACCGTAGGTATCATCTTCAACTACTCATTCATATCCCTTTCAGATCTATCTATCATCTATCAGCTGGGTGTTTCTACTTTATAACTTCTTCCTATACTTCCCTTTTTTTCAACTCACCAGATTTTCACAAACCCTCATCACCTCTTGCTTAAACTATTAAAATAGCCTTTTTTCCCCCCTGCAGGGAAATGAGGGTTATGTTACTTGCCCAGAATCACACGACTAGTAAGTGTCAAGTGTCTAAAGTCAGATTTGAACTCAGGTCCTTCTGAATCCAGGGCTGGTGCTTTATTCACTGTGCCACCTAGCTGCCCCCTAAAATAGCCTTCTAATTGATATTTCGGCCTTTTTTTCTTATCCCACTCCAATGCTTCTTCCACTGGGCTGTCAAGGAGATTTTCTTAAAAAAAACAGAGCTGAGCATGTCAACCTATACTACATATTCTCTCTGTTACTTCTATAAAATCGTTTAGAAAATTTAATCCATTAATAAAATCAATCTGCAGTCCTTCGCAAGCTGGCCCTTTCTAATTCACAACCTGGCTTCTTCCTAATCCTCCAGTCTTCTTATTTAGTACTTCTTTCCATCTACTCTAAAGGCTGGCTAATTCTGGTTTACTTGCTGTTCCTCAGCCATGACACTTTTTCTCCTAATTTTATGCATTTGCAGTTGCACTGTCTGTCCTCCCACCTCACTTCATGTGCTAGTTTTCCCGGTTCCCTTCCAAACTAATTTTAAGCCTATTTTCTGTAGGAGACATTTCCATAATTTCCCAACTACTATTGAATTCCCTTTGAAATTACTAATATTTACAAAGTTTATAAGCATGTATGTGCATATTTTTTTTATACTGTCTCCCCCATTAGACTGTGAGAGGGTAGGCCGTGTTTTTGGGATTTCCTTATATACCATCGTTTTGAAGAGTGAAGGTCATATTAATCTCTCTCCTCTTTTTTTTTTTTTTTTTTTTTTTTTTGTTTAGGCAATGGGTGTTAAGTGACTTGCCCACGGTCACAAAGCTAGTAAGTGTCAAGTGTCTGAGGCCGGATTTGAACTCAGGTGCTCCTGAATCCAGGGCCCGTGCTTTAACCACTGCGCCATCTAGCTGCCCCCCCATATTAATCTCTTAATAAATGCTTGTTCACTGACTGATTGATTACATGATAATAACTTCAAATCCAATATACTTTTCACATCCATCTCTTCCATTTATATGAATTTGTGATCAATTATTTAGTTTCAGTAGTTAAGTGAAATATGGTAAGCAATGTTGTATAGCAAAGAATATTTGACTAGACATCATAAGTTCTAATCATAGTTCTACCACAAATTCATAAGTAAATTAATAGTGAAATATAATCTCCCTAGGAATCAATTTATTCATATTTAAGTGAAAAGAACTAGATAAATAATCCCCAAAGTTCTATGATTATTCAATATATGTTCATATTATGACATTGAAATGTTTCACTATGACTTTTCAGCTTTAAGGTAAAAAACAAAATTGTTAAAAATGATTTGGAATGAAGAAAATATAAGTTCAAAACAACATTATGTATACTATGGTTTACTTCCTAAAGCTAGTTAATCATTTTGAAGAAGTATATAAAATGACAAACTTCAATATTTTTATTTGTAATGGAAGAAAGTTACAGTATAAAGTGTGGTGATTAATCTGTGTGGCATTTTAAGTATTTGCTTGTTCTAATCATATCCACTAGAGAGTAGAATTTAAGAATATCATATTTTGAAAATATTTCCATACTGTCACTGAGAGCGTAAGTCAAGGCTCTTTTTTTTTTAATGGAACCTCTTCACTATGGTTATATTGCTAATTTTCCATGACTTTCTTTCAAGAAGCAAAGTCGATGAAAAATGACATGGTTAAATAAGCTAGAAACTGCAAAATAGGCCTGTAGAACCTTTGATTATCCTATTTTTTTTCTATCAAAAAGGAAAGTTTTTACTTCCAGGGGGCTAATCTCTTTGAAGTCAGAGCAACTAGTTAGCTAAATAATGTCTAGACTTTAAACACATTCTTTTTATTTCAATACCTCCTCATAATCTTTATATGCACATATATAAAATATACACACATATCTGTGAGCATGCCATTTTATATATATATATATATACACATATTGTATTAATAAGTAGATATATACATGCTATATATCATATCTATATAGATATAGATAGCCAAAGCCTATCCCTGGTCTTAAGTTGTGCCCTCCACCACTGCTTATGCAAAAACTTAAATATTAGCTTTTGTCAGGAGTGTGCTCTAGTTTTTCTGTGTTTGTTTTGTTTTTTTGTTTTGTTTTGTTCTTTTTTGTGTGTGACAATGATGGTTAATGACTTGTCCAGGGTAACACAGCAAGTAAGTGTCAAGTGTCTGATGTCTGATTTGAACTCAAGTCCTCCTGACTCCAGGCTTGTGCTTTATCCACTGTGCCACCTAGATGTCCCAACTCTAGTTTTACTGACTCCAGATTGCTGATTTTAAAATCTCAATTGTGATCATTACACCACAGAATCAGAATGTGTTACAAATGGGTGTTTAATTTATTGTATTATTGGTTTGTCTAGACTTTATAAAATATAAATATTAATAATGCAAATTAAAATTAAAATGTTTCATGTGCATATTTTTCAAATAGACAATTGTTAAACTTTTTACTAGGAAAACCACTGTTATATGAGAATGGTTAAATAAATGCAAATAACTAAATTGACTACTAAATCACATGTCTATTACATATTTTTTAGACTAGTTAAGATCTAATTTTCACAATACTAGAGAACTTCCCTCAAGATTTATAAAATCCTCAACCTCTCCACAATCATTTTAGAGTTAAACTTCTCCAATTATACTCTTCTTTGCATTTGCTATCCATCCACTTCCCCCAATTTTTGCACTTGGAATATGATGAAAATTGGAAGGTCACTCAAGATGTGATTTTGCATATTGATTTTTATTATAATAAAATATTGTTAACTATATCCTTGCTTAGTAGTTGTCAGAAAAATTTAGATAATAGGAAGTAGAGGTCTCCAAAATAACTATGTCATATAATCACAAATATAATGTTTTCCTTCTGAAGAAGAAAATGCCACCAAAGAATAGCTTATTGATTTACAAGAATCCATTAGGAGAATCCATTAGGATATACAAGTCAATATTTCAACTGCTCTCCAGTCTTTCAAAAGACTTAGAAATGAATGGATGAAATTTTGACTTCATACAATAATGTTTTACACAAAGTAAAGAAAGCAACATTGTAATTAAGCTTTACTTTTAAAATAGAAGTACTATATTTGAGTAATTATTGTTCTGTGAAAAACTGTTATGTTGTGTATGTGACAGAATTAACTGAGTAGGATAAGTAACATCAGTAATATTATTTTAGTAACTTTATGCACATATTTTAACTTTTATATCAACTACATTTCCCTCATATTTCTTTCTTGATCTCTCATGCAGACTGTTATTGCACTATTCCTTACTACAAAGGAAAACAAAGGGAATGGGATAAGAGTGAGGAATGAGATAAACAAGAAAAGAGATCAAAGAATTCTGAAGCTATATGCAATGTTTTACTCTCACAGACCTCTATGCAGTTCTCAAAAGGGGGGAGGGAAATGTCTCGAGAATACTCAAACATAAAGGTTTCGATTCTTTTATCAATACTCTTTCCATTTACATGGCTGTGG
This sequence comes from Dromiciops gliroides, assembly GCF_019393635.1. Lineage (NCBI taxonomy): Eukaryota > Metazoa > Chordata > Mammalia > Microbiotheria > Microbiotheriidae > Dromiciops > Dromiciops gliroides. Next base: position 164,961,607 of record NC_057863.1, read on the forward strand.
CCCACTGTGGCTTCTACTATTCCTTATGAATGTTTACTTTGTTTTGTATTAGTCCATAGTTCTCCCATATTTCTCTATATTCATCCTGCTTATCACATATATATGACATTCATATATTACAATATATTTATGTACCACCATTTCTTTAGTCAATTTCTCAAATCCACTTGGTTAACTATTCTTTGCTATTGTAAAATGCTGCTATAAAACCTTATTTTTGTAATTAACTTCTTTGGGGTATCTTACCTATGGGAACTCTTCCCAAAGGAATATAACCATAATTGCCAATATCTAACAAGGTATCTTGGGATTTAAGTCCTAGATTTCTTCTAAGGAAAAATCATAAACTGAAATAACTCTGACTGTCATTGAGTAGCAAAGTCCTAGCCCAGGTCTTTATGTAAAAAATAAGATGAGTTTTCCAGTAACTCGTAGGGATTTAAAAAGAGACAGGGATGTTAACACAGGAAGAAGACAAAAGGTGAAATAAATTCCACTCTAGATTTAAAAAGTTCTTGAGAAGTGTTTTATGAGCTGATATAGAACTTGAAGACTAATTTTCACCACAACCTAAAAAATACAGAGTATAATTATTTAAAAGGGATTCAGAATCCTGAACAAATAATTTCTTCAGAAAAAATTGATGTGGTATGCTTCTTCTCTTTGCCTCTTGCTTGGTAGGTAATGCACTAGATGTGCAGAATGAGGCTTACCTTTTCAGGGTTGGCCAATATGCACATGCATTTTCTTTGACTAAATATTGATAGGGGAAAAAGAGAGAGAATTACAGGTAAGTGAACCATCACTGAACCACTGAAAACAAAAAAAACAAAAAACAAAAAAAAAGGAAAAATTTCACACATTTCCAGTTTCTTTGTGTGTTCTCTTCCTTTATTAGATTGTAAAATCCTTAACAGGAGGGAATGGTACGGATTTGTATCTCTGACCTTCAGCACATTAGATGACATTTAATAACTGTTTTTTTTAATTGGATTAATGTACCATATTGTTATATTTGTATAGGCATACATAAATTGGTAATAACTTTATCCATTCACATCTTTCCTAACATTTTGTTTCAAACCCTTTAGGATTTATATCATTGATATTTACATATCTATTTTATATCCCTCCTAGGTTATAACAATAAAAGGGAATCCTACTTTTTTTGTCTTATTTAAATTTTGCAAACGTCACCCATTAGTACCAGTGTCAAGAACAACAGTCTTGAAACAATAAGCAAAATATAAAATCACATATACATATTCATATATATAATATATAATATCTGTTTTGCATTGCACACACGTGTACCCATAAACATACATGTACAAATATACTTGTGTGCATGTGTGTATATGCATATTAAATAAAATCTGAGTGGATAAAATATTAGCAACTTAAGAAATTAGTTTTATGTTGATAATAGCATTTGAATAATAATATAAAGTAAGAGCAAGAATTCAATAGATTAGAGTAGCAACAGGAGATGGTTTTCCAGACATACAGAAAAATAGGAAGAAAGATACAATGGTGAGAAAGCTCATGTTATTTTTATGTGACAAGGGAATGAGAAGGGAAGGGATAAGTAATACTGTCTGACTGAAGTATGAGAAAGAAAACGAAATAATGTTTTTTAAAAAGCCAAATTAATTTCTTCTGCAAAGATCCTTGAATTATACACTAAGTTATTTGAATTTTGCTCAATAAACAAGAAAAAAAAACAACAAAATGAAACAACAACACCTAGCCAACAATGAATGTTTGAGCGGAACTGATGCCATATGGTTTTGAATGACAGGGATAGGTTTAGCAATATTGTGATGTATTTATTTGAAGTGGGGAGTGGGGAGAAATAGAATAGGTTTTTAGGAAACTTTCAAATTTATTTTTTTCCTGCATGTAGGGATCAGGTTCCTTATTCTATAGGGATAACAATGGGATAGGGGAAATAGAGTACCTATCCCGCAAGGTTGTTGTGATGATCAAGTACAATTTTATGCAAAACGTGCTTTGTAAATATATATAAAGGGAAGGATAGTGGTGTCAGCAGCTATAGCATAGAATTGGAAGGTGTGGCTCTCATGGAAATGAGGAAAGACTTGCATTACACATTTCTTAGAGCAACAAATAATTACTGCATTTCCATGTAAGACATTGAAAATATAAAGACAAAAAAGGGACCCTACTATATTTGTAATCCTATGATCTTCCAGTATTTAATCTTCCAAATCAAGTTACCATGGTGACAGATGAGATGGGCTCTCAGAAAGAAAATAAAAAAGATGGTGATCCCATTAATGGTCTTCAAAAATAAAAAGAAAATGTAATGGTTGCCTTTAGATCTCTGTGAGTTAGATTAGTTTAATTGGTCATATGTTAACCATTCTCAAAATGTGCAGTTTCCCAGATTTCATCTTTATTCACCACCTCCCCAATGAACTTACTCTTTTTCTTGTAAAGAATGTAAATATTTTACTAATGCAATGTATGTGGAGCATATCTTTGACCACATCGCAATTACCTATCACAAACTCCCAGAAAGCAAGGGCTGTGTCTATTTAATTCAATAAAATTCCAGACACCATGCAGATTATTAATAGGTCCTTAGTAAATGCTTTGAAGGAGGGGGAGAAGAAGCTGAGTGGCATTGTGAACTAAGCTGCACAACCGGGAGTCAGTCAGTTTATATTCTGTTCTCAGTTCTGCTATAATCAGAATCGAGAAGTTACTTAACCTCCACAGGAAAATACAATTGACCTTCTTCAGTGCGGCCCTGAAGTATAACAAAATACACAAACACACCCTCACCCCCCCCCCACACACACACACACATACACACAGAAACATATACCCAATCCAAAATAATGCATAGTAAACATGCAACCTGATTGGTGAAGATTTTTAAGTTAGAAATAATATACCATTAACAAGAAAAATAATTGATTCATTAGCAAAGGTACCATAGAAATATAGCTAAGTGTTTAGTATCTAGTAATTGATTCTTTTCCATTGGACATATATTTCTAACTTGCCCCAAAAAGTTTGAAATGCCTTATTATTTTTAAGTGATAGTTTGTTGTCATTTTTTAAATATTTCTATTGATTTTTCATTCCCTCCACACACACCATTTTCTCAAATCATATAATACATATCAAATAACTTGGAAACTTTAAAGTTCTATTAAAATTTCAGTTAATGACAGAGGAGCAGTTAATTTAAAAAAAAAGATAGAAAACTGGCATTAGAGTCAAGAAATTAGCTCAAGTTTGGCCCCTTATAGATAGTGAATGTGTGACTGAAGAAATTAGCTAACTTTTCCCTGATCTCAGGAATACTTTAAGAATACTAAGTTTCTCAGAAAGTGTTGCCTAGCATTGTTTTTTTTGTTTTGTTTTGTTTTTGTTTTTGTTTTTTAGGCAATGCGGGTTAAGTGACTTGCCCAGAGTCACACAGCTAGTAAGTGTCAAGTGTCTGAGGCCGGATTTGAACTCAGGTACTCCTGAATCCAGGGCCGGTGCTTTAACCACTGCGCCATCTAGCTGCCCCGCCTAGCATTGTTAAAGAAATTTCTTCACAGAGGAGTTCCCTATACCAGTGAAATGAAAGGGCTAGAAATAATATCTACTAAAATGAATAAAATGCTTTCTTTTTAGATTTTTTTTTCACTAAAGGTTTCTGAGTTTCAATGTTTTGAACCAAAGGTTTAGTAGTGGAATCTTTCCAATATCTTTAGGTTGATGAACTATAATTTACAATTTGAACTAATTGGAACATGACCAATGATATTGCATTTTTTTTATTTTTATAGATGACCAATTTTTTCAGGCTTATTTTTTAAACAACAGAAAAATTAAATTGATAACTAACCAAAACATAGTACCCTTGGAGGGATAAAATGTTGTTCTTCCTAAACTAATATAATCTAGTTTAATAGAATAATTTTCACTTCTTATATTTTTCTTCATTTTATTGCAACATGTCTAATGGGGTAATTTATTTTGCTTACCTTTATATGTATAATTGTTATCATATTTTTGTCTTTTCAATGGGGGAGGGAAAGCTTTGAGAGAGAAAAATTTGCAATTGAAATTATTTTTAATTAAAAAGAAAGAAAAAATTAACCATATAAAATATTTATATCAAATTTATTTGGAACAGTAAAAACAAAACAAAAAATTAGAAACTAAGGGATTACATATTTCTTAGAAATGGTTAAAATAAGACAAGAATATAATAGGATATCATAACAAAGGAGATTGTAAAATGGAAAGTTTACTTTTTCCTTTGTTTTTTGAAAAATATTTATTTATTTTAGACATTCTTTGATTTTTATATTTTGAGTTCTAGATTCAATTCCTTCCTACCACTGCATCCCATCACTGAAAAGGCAAACAATACCATACTAATTATATATGTAAAATAATACAAAACATAGTTACATATTAGCCATGTCTCAACACAGAGAAACAAAAGAAAGAAGGAAGGAAGGAAGGAAGGAAGGAAGGAGGGAAGAAAAATCGTATTTCACTTTGCAACTCAGAGTTCATCAGTACTTTCTTTGGAGGTGGGAAGGACTGTGTTGTTTTTTGTTTTTGCTTTGTTTTGTTTTGTTTTTAAATCATGAGTACTTTGGAATTGGAAACACTGTATTGATCAGAGTATTCAAGTCTTTCATAGTTGCTCATTATTCCAACATTGCTATTACCATACACAATGATATCTTGATTCTTTTCAGTTCACATTTTTGTCAGTTCATACAAGTCCTGAAATGTTTTTTTTTTCCTGAAAGCACACTCCGTATCATTTCTTATAGCAAAATAGTGCTTCATCAAATTAATATGCCACAACCTGTTTCACCTTTCCCCAATTGATGCACATCCCCTCAATTTCCAACACTTTGACAACGCAGAAAGAGGTGCTATAAATATTCTGGACATATAAGTCCTTTTCCTTTTTCCTAAATTACTTTGAGTTACAGACCAAATAGTAGTATTGTTGAATCAAAGGTTATACACAGTATGTTTAGCACCCTTGGGCATAGTTCCAGGACTGTTCCTGCAGAATGGCATGGACCAGCTCACTACTCTATCAATGTACCTATTTTTCCCTATCCCCTCTAATGTTTTTCCACTTTCTAATTAGGTTGTGAGCATGATACCTCAGAGCTGTTTTAACTTATGTTTCTCCAATAAATAGTGATTTAGAGAATTTTATATGACTAAAGATAGCTTTGTTTTCTTTTGAAAACTACCTGTTCCTGTCCCTTGAAGGGACATTAATTGGGGAATGGTTCCTATTTTTTATAAATTTGATTTAGTACACCATATATCTGAGAAATGAGACTTTTATCAGGACATTTGCTATAAATTGATTTTATAGTCCTGTATTAACCTTGGTAACTTTAAAATGTGGTTTCACTGATAATCTCTTTTAATAAGGTATATTTTTGCTTTTGCTTTGTTTGAGATCATGATTACTACACTTAGCTATTTTATTTCAGTTAAGGCATAAGAGGTTCTGCTCCAGCCCTATATTTTAACTCTGTGTGTATATCTTTCTGTTTCATGTGTCTATCTTGTATACAACATACTGTTGGATTGCAGTTTCTAATCCATTCTTCTATCTGCTTTCATTTTATAAGTAAGCTTGATCCACTCACAGTTATGATCACAAACTATATTTTCTTTCATCCTATTTTCTTTTTTATTTATTATTTTTGTGGCAAAATGAGGGTTAAGTGACTTGCACAGGGTCACACAGCTACTAAGTGTCAAGTGTCTGAGGCTGATTTGAACTCAGATCCTCCTGAATCCAGTGCTGGTTATTATAATAATAATAATAATAATAAGTTACTATTATATAATTAGTAATTATTATTATAAATACTTTAGTATTATTATCTTCTGTCTATTATATCCTGACCATCTTCAAAGAAGTCCAATTTGCATTTCTTACTGGCTGCCTCCATTAAAGGTCCTTCCCTTTATCATCCCCCCCTATTATTCCCTTCCCCTCCTATTTCACTATTGGATAAGGCAAATTTCTATACTTGACCAAATGTGTATATATATATATATATATATATATATATATTTCCCTTTTTTAACCAAATGCAATGAGTGAGATTCATGCCCTGAATTTTCCCATCCAGTGTAAAAATTCCTCTTTGTGTTCTTCTTTTATGTGAGAAAAAAATTATCCTGCTCTATCTTTCCCTTCCCTTTTCTCCACGGAAAAAGGTAAACAATTTAACTTTATTGCGTCCCTTATGATAGCACTTTCATGTTTACCTTTTTGGGTTTCTCCAGAGTCTTCTGTTTGAATTTTAAATTTTCTATTGATCTCTATTCTTTTCATCAGGAATTCTTGTCAGTCCTCTATTTCATTAAATATTTTTGCTCCTCTGAAAGATTATACCCAGTATTGTTAGGTAGAAGATTCTTGGTTCTTATCCTAGGATCATTGCCCTATTGATTACAATAATGCAAATTTTCTACTCCTTTACCATGGAAGCCTATGAAACTAGTGTGACCATAACTATGGCTCCATGAAATTCAAATTGTTTTTCAGGGGGCTTGCAATATTTTTCCTTGATGTAGGAGCTATGGAATTCTGCAATAATATTCCTGGAAATTCATTTTGGGATCTATTTTATCCTCTAAATCTAAGACAACAGGGCAATTTTCCCTTATCATTTTGTTTGGAATATGATGTTCAGGACCTTTTTTCTGATAATGTTGTTCTCTCAGTCTAATAATTCTTAAATTATCTCTCCTCTAGATAGTCATTAATTAAGGAATGACTTGAACAAGCTGTGATATATGATTATTATGGAATAATAATAATAATAATAGTAGTACAATAGTACTACTAGAAATGATGAGCAGGATATCAGAAAAAACTAGAAAAATATAAATGAACTGATACAAAGTGAAGTAAGCAAAACCAGGAGAACATTGTAGCCAGTAGCAACAATATTGTATGATGATCAACTGTGAATAACTTAGATATTCTCAGCAATACAATGATCCAAGAAAATTACAAATGGCTCATCATGAAAAATACTATCTACCTCCAGAGAAATAAATGATGGAATCTGAATACAGATTGAAGAATGGTGTGTTTTTGTTTGTTTGTTTGTTTTTCCTTGAGTTTTTTGGTCTGTTTTCTTTCACAACCTGACAAATATGGGAATGTCTTGCATGACTACACAAGTATAACTTATATTGAATAGCTTGTCTTCTTAAGCGGGGGCAAGGAAGGGAGGAAAGAAGATAATTTGGAGCACAAAGTTTTAAAAATGGACTTTAAAAACTGTTTTTACATGTAACTGGTGAAAACTAAAATTCTAAATATATAAAAAAACCCAAAAACCTTTGCTGTGAATAATCAGGACTTTGCAGTAGTCATCCAGTCTTGGTCTATTAGGAGAAAAATATGTACTTGAAAAAAGATAGTCTCAACAAAATAGACTCTATGGGGAATGATAAGTAAATTCATCTTGCTTTTTATTTCTCCTGAGAAAGAAATAGTAGACAGAAAAAAGGAGAAAATAATGAAGGGGAAAGAAGGACAAAAGAAAGAGAAAGAGACAGAGAAAGAGAAAGAGAAATTCAAAGGGACATGAGACAAAGATAAAGAAACAGATAAATGGACTGAAAGAGTGGGAAACTGATAATATAATTGAAGTGGTAATCTGTTGGAGAAGATGAAAAAAGACTTAACCAAGGGCAAATGTAACAATGTCAGGACTGCCAAGGAGAATGACTAACTTCTTATCGTAAGTGTATTAAAGAGAGGATAAAGTGGTTGGTGATGTCTAAAGGTTTGTGAAAAAAAGTAGGTTAAAAGAACCATAGTGGAACTATTTAATGCCAGGCATGGCTAGTCAGAAATAATTCAAATTGTAATGAAGATGAGGAGGGTTTAGTAAAACACTGTTGTAAAGGAGTTTGGTAAAAGAAGATAACAAAAAATAGATTGTTCCATTTGACATAAAGAATCTTGGCTAATAATGTGAAATAAGAGTAACTTGCTTAGATAAAGCAAATTAGTAAAGAGCCCAAATGAATGGATGAATGAATGAATGAATGAATAAATTAATTAATTGAACTAATCATTCAATCAATTAATGAAAAAAGTATTTCTTAAAAATTTATTATGGGCCAAGCAGTGTAACCAAGCAGTGGAGATGCAAATAGAGAAACAAAAAGAGCCCCTGCCTTTAAAGATTTTATACTCCACTAAGGGGAAACAACAAGCATTGGGGAATGCCTATGGAGTGCATTTTAATTTGAAAAAATGCAAATAGAGAAACAAAAAGAGCCCCTGCCTTTAAAGATTTTATACTCCACTAAGGGGAAACAACAAATATTGGGGAATGCCTATGGAGTGCATTTTAATTTGAAAAAATACAGGCAGATGAGAGATCCATAAGGGAACAAATTGGTTCTCTCTTCCTATATGCAATGGAAGTATCTATGTGATGACTATTCCAAAACTGGAAAGCAATATTGATGGTGGATGGGTTATATAGATATATAGTAGCAAGGCATATTGAGAAGATGGCCTGAAACAAAATTGAAACTCTGAAGCCAGTTTAGAGATATCTAGTAAGTCATTTGAGACACACTCACCAATGGGCTTTAGTCAGGAAATTCTGGTTCCAAAAGGGATAAGTATTTGAGGGCATATCCTCTGATTTAAGCAGCCAGTATAGTTATAATGTATATATCTATCAATAATTCTCATCAATGAGAACAAACCCAAATAAGAGTTCTAGTTATCAAAGGTTTAAATCCTTCAATGGAATGAAGAGTAATTTTGTTTTTTTGGGGGGGAAGTCACCAGTTCTAAGAGAGGATAAAATTAATGGATGGTGCTAAAGAAAACTGTAGAGATCTTATTTTATATTTTTAAACCTTTAAAATATTTTACATGAATTATTTACTTATTTTAATGAATTTAATTGAATTCTTTTAAAAAATGATTTCCAGATTATCTGCCTCTCTTCAAGTCTATGCCACACAAAAGAGGCAAAACCAAATAGTTTTGATGACTGTTGTTTTATAATAAAGTTTCAGATCTAGCACAGCTAAGCCACCTTCCTTTCCATTTTTTTTGCTTTAATTCCCTTGATATTCTTGATCTTTTGTTCTTCCATATAAACTTTGTTATTATTTTTTTCTATGTCTATGAAATATTTTTGGTAGTTTGATTGGTATGGCACTGAATAAGTAAATTAATTTAGATAGAATTGTCATTTTTATTATATTAGCACTGCCTGTCTATGAGCAATTTATATTTTTACATTTGTTTAGATCTGATTTATTTGTGTAAAAAGTGTTTTATAATTGCATTCATATAGATCCTGGGTTTGTTTTGCCAAGTAGACTCCCAAATATTTTATATTGTCTACAGTTATTTTAAATGGAATTTTTCTTTCTATCTCTTGCTGGTGGACTTTGTTGGTCATAATAGAAATGCAGATGTTTTGTGTGGGTTCACTTTATATATGCCGACTTTGCTAAAGTTCATAATTATTTCAAGTAGTTTTTTAGTTGATTCTTTAGGATTCTTTAAGTATACAATCTAATCATCTGGAAAGAGTGAGAGTTTTGTTTCTTCCTTGCCTATTCCAATTCCTTCAATTTCTTTTTCTTTTGTTGCTAATGCTAACATTTCTAGTACAATATTAGATAATAGTGGTGACAATGGACATCCTTGTTTCAGCCCGATCTTATTGGTAATGCCTCTAATTTGTCCCAATTGAATATAATGCCAACTGATGGTTTAAGATAGATAGTTTATCATCTTACAAAATGCTCTATTTATTCCTATGCTCTCTAGTTTTTTTGCTAATAGGAATGTGTACTTTATTTTCTCAAAAGTTTTTTCTGCATCTATTAGGTTAGTCATAGGATATTGGTTAATTTTGTTATTGATTTAGTTGATTATGTTGCTGGTTTTCCTAATATTGAATCAGTCCTGCATTCCTGGTATAAATCCCACCTGATCACAGAGTATTATTCTGGTGATAAATTGCTATAATCTCTTTGCTAATATTCTATTTAGAATTTTTGCATCAATATTCATTAGGGTGATTGGTCTACATTTTTTCCTCTGCTTTTGCTCTTCCTTGTTTGCATATCAGCACCATATTTGTATCATAAAAGGAATTTGACAAGATTCCTTCTTCAACTATTTTCCCAAATATTTTGTACAGTATTGTAATTAAATGTTCTTTAAATATTTGGTAGAATTCACTTTTAAACTCATCTGGCCCTAGTGATTTTTTTCTTAGGGAGTTCATTGATGGCTTGCTCAATGTATATTTTTAAAATGGGCATCTTTAAGGATTTTATTTCCTGTTCTGTTAATCTGGATAGTTTATATTTTTGTAGATATTCATCCATTGCATTTAGATTGTCAAATGTATTGGCATAGAGTTGAGTAAAATAACTCTTAATTATTGCTTTAATTTCTATTTTTTTGGTGGTGAATTCACCCCTTTCATTTTTGATACTGGTAATTTGGTTTTCTTCTTTTTTTAAATCAAATTAAACAGTGGTTTATCTATTTTATTAATATTTTAATACAAACATCTCTTAGTTTTATTTATTAATTGGATACTTTTCTTTCAATTTTATCAATTTCTCCTTTAATTTTCAGAATTTCTAAATTGGTGTTTATTTGGGGGTTTTAAATTTGTTCTTATTCCATCCTTTCATGTTGCTTGGCCAATTCATTGTTCTCCTCTTCCTGTATTTTATTCATGTAGACATTTTGAGTAATAGCATTTCCCTCAATATTTGCATTGGCTGCATCCCATAAGTTTGGCATGTTGTCTTATTATTATTATTCTCTTTAATGAAGTTATTTTTTGCTTCTGTGATTTGTTGTTTAAACCACTCATTCTTTAGAATAAGATTATTTAGTTCCCAATTAATTTTTATTCTGTCTTTCCATGGTCCTTTATTATACAAGAATTTTTATTGCATCATGATATGAAAGAGAAGTATTTACTATTTCTGCCTATCTGCTTTTGACTGTGAGGTTTTTATACCCTAATGCATGGTAAAATTTTGTGTACATATCATATACCACTGAGAAAAAGACATATTCTTTTCTATCCCCATTCACTTTTCTCCAGAGGTCTATCATATTTATTTTTTCAAAAATTCTATTCACTTCCTTAACTTCTTTCTTATTAATTTTGTGGTTGGGTTTATCTAGTTCTGAGAGAGGGGAGTTGAGGTCCTCCATTAATATAGTTTTGCTATTTCATCCTGCAATTCACTTAACTTCTCTAAGAATTTGGATGCTGTACCACTTAGTGCATACATGTTTAGTATAGATATTATTCAATGTCTATGGTATCTTTTAGCAAAATATAGTTTCCTTCCTTATATCTTTTAATTAAGTCAACTTTTACTTTTGCTTTGTTCGATATGAGGATTGCTACCCCTGCTTTTTTTTTAAATTTTTTAAACTTCTTCTAAAGCATAATATATTCTGTTCCAGCCTTTTACCTTTACTCTGTGTGTATCTCTCTGTGTCAAATGTGCTTCTTTTAAACAACATACTGTAGGATTCTGATTTTTAATCTCTGCTATCTGCTTCTGTTTTGTAGGAACATTCATTTCATAAACATTCAAAGTTATGATTACTAACTGCGCATTTCCCTGCATCCTATTTTTTCCTTTATTTGTACTTTTCTCTTTCCTTTTCTCCCTGCCCCTTCTCACTCATGTTTTGTTTTTGGTCAGCTCAGTCTACCCTCCCTTCTATAAACACCACCTCCCTTTTGTCCTTTCCCCTCCTAGTTTCACCCTACCTTCTATCAGGAGCCCACCCTTTTCTTTCCCCTTTCACCATTAAGTTCCCTATATGATGAGATAAAATTCTATACCCAATTGAGTATCTATGTTATTCCCTCTTTGAGGAAAATCAAATGAGAGTAAGGTCAAAGCAATGCTCACCCCCTCCCTTTTTACCCTGAATTGTAATAGGTGTTGTTGCCTCCTCATGTGATTTGCCCCATCTGCCTTCCTTTTCCTCTTCTCCCAGTATAATTCTTTTTGGTGGTCCCTAAGTTTTTTTTTACACATCACATCAGAATCATCTTATACCCATACTTCACTCTATGAGTGTCCCTGCTATCTGCCTTAATACAGATACAGTTATCAAGAGTTACAAGTATCTTTTTTTTCTCATTTAGGGGTGCAAGCATTTTAACCTTATTGAGTAACATGTTGTTGTTTTTTACTCCTTTGACCTTTTCATGTATATCTTGAGTCTTGTGTTTGTAGATTGAATTTTCATCTCAATTCAGGGCTTTTCATGGGAAAATTTAAGGTCCCCCATTTCATTGAATGCCCATGTTTTTCCCTGAAAATTATACTTATTTTTACTGGGTAGTACATTCTTGATTGTGTGAGAACCAGGGTGTCACCCCCCCTGGCAAGAAAGACATTGTGAGATGACCTTTTCAGGTGTCTGGAAGCTGCCTGGATTCCAGAAGTTACCTCTATTCATAAAACAACCTGGGAGTCATGTCAATCAATGGACCAGCCAATTAGCTTGGAACTGTGTGTGGGGTCTGCCCAGTTTCCTGTTCAACAGGGCACTTCCAAGAGAAGTGGCTGGGACTCCCTCTCTTTGGTTTGGGAAGAAGATCATGGTGGTGGAAGGAGGAGGAGGAATGTAGCCAGGTTTCCTCACTTTTAGAACTTCATGTGTTCTCTCTCGGATAGCTAGGTGAAGGCGGACTTCTCTCACTCTCTCTTTTTATTTATTTATTTAGTTTTTTTTGTTTTCAACATTTGTTTAGATAAGATTTCCAATTTCAAAATTTTCTCCCTCCCTCCCCTCCCTCCCCTAGACAGCAGGTAATCTGATATAGGTATATATATATATATATATATATATATATATATATATATATATATATATATATATATATATATATATATATATATATATATATATATATATATATATATACACACATATATACATATATGTATATAACAATAAACATAGTTCTGCATTAGTCATGTTATAAGAAAAGAATCAGAGTAATAAGGAAAAACCTCAGAAAAAAAACAACCCAGCACCAAAAACATAAGACATAGTATTGTCCCCTCAGCATCCATATTCCACAGTTCCTTTTTGGACAGACTTTTCCATCATGAGTCCTTTGGAACTTTCTTGTTCCATTGGATTGGTGAGAAGAATCTAGTCTATCACAGTTGATCAACACATAATGTTGATGATACTGTGTATAATGTTTTTCTAGTTCTGCTCATTTCACTCATCATCAGTTCATGCAAGTCCTTTAGGTTTCTCTGAACTCCTCCTGCTCATCGTTTCTTACAGCACAATAGAATTCCATTACATTCATATACCATAACTTGTTCAGCCATTCCCAAATTGATGGGCAGCCCCTCAATTTCCAATTCCTTGCCACCACAAAAAGAGCACCTATAAATGTTTTTGTACATGTGGGTTCTTTTCCCTTTTTTATGATCTCTTTGGGAAAAAGACCCAAAAGTGGTATTGCTGGTTGCTTTGTAGCCCTTTGGGCATACTTCCAAATTGCTCTCCAGAAAGGTTGGATCAGTACACAGCTCCACCAACAATGCATTAGTGTTCCAATTTTTCCACAGCTTCTCCAACATTTGTTATTTTCCTTTTCTGTCATATTATCCAATCTGATAGGTGTCAGGTGGTACCTCAAAGTTGTTTTAATTTGCATCTCTTTAATCAATAGGGATTTAGAGCATTCATTCATATGGCAATAGATAGCTTTGATTTCTTCATCAGAAAACTGCCTGTTCATATCCTTTGAGCATTTCTCAATTGGGGAATGACTTGGATTCTTATAAATTTGATTTAGTTCCCCATATATTTTAGACATGAGGCCTTTATCAGCAGTAATGGCCATAAAATTGTTTCCCAGTTTTCTGCATCTCTTCTAATTTTGGATGCATTGCTTCTGTTTGCACAAAAACTTTTTAATTTGATATTATTATAATCATCCATTTTGCATTTCAAAATATTCTCTATCTTTTGTTTGTTCATAAACTGTTCTCCTTTCCAAAGATCTGAAAGGTAGACTATTCCTTCTTCTCCTAATTTACCTATGGTATCACCTCTTATGTCTAAATCATGTACCTATTTTGACCTTATTTTAGTATAAGGTGTAAGATGCATAATTTCTGCCATACTATCTTCCAGTTTTCCCAGCAGTTTTTGTCAAATACTGAATTCCAATCCCAGAAGCTGGAGTCTTTGGGTTTATCAAGCAGTACATTACTAATGTCATTTACTACTGTGTCTCCTGTGTCTCTTGCTCTCTTTGCTAACCCCTGATATACTTTAATAAATGTTTAAAAGCCTAAGCTGTTGCTTAATTTATCAGTAAATCTTAGCTAGTAACCCCCCGGCCCGCCCCGACCGAGGTAAGGACATAGATTAGACTTTAAACATCACAGCTGTAATCCCAGTTCCTTTTCCCTCCAAAATATCATATTCTGAGCCCTTCAATCCTTTAATGTTGAAGTTGCCAAGTCCTGTGTAATTCTGATTGCTTTTCCCTGATATTTAAATAGTTTCTTTTTGGCTGCTTGCAGTATTTTCTCCTTTATTTGATAATTCTGGAATTTAGCTGTGGTATTCCTTTTAGGATCTCTTTCAGGAGGATATTGGTGGATTCTTTCAGTGACTACTTTGTCCCTGTGGTTGTAAAACATTTTGGCAGTTCTCCCTCAAAATATCATGTAATATACTGTCTAGGATCTTTTTTTTTTTTTTTTGATCATGGTCCTCAGGAAGTCCAGTTATATGTAGGTTGTACCTCCTAGATCTATTTTCCAGGTCTGTTGTTTATCTGAAGAAATATTTTACATGTTCTTCTACTTTTATATTCTTTTGATTCTGCTTTACTTCTTCATTTTGTCTCATTGAGTTATTTGCTTTCATCTGTCCAATTCTGATTCTTAAGGGATTTTTTTTCCCATTCAAATTTTGCATTTCTTTTCCCATTTGGCCAATTGTATTTTTCAATGAGTTTTCCTCTGTCATTTTTTGACCTTTTCCCAAGCTATTTACTCTCTCTTGCATAATTCTCATTTCTTTTCCCAAATTTTCTTCTACCTGTCTTATTTAGTTTACAAAATCCTCTTAAAGCTCTTCCAAGAGGGCTTTTTGATCTGGAGACCAATTCTTCCTCCCCTTTAAGGCTTCACATGTAGGTGTTTTATCATCGTTATCCTCTG
The DNA here is from genome assembly GCF_019393635.1 of Dromiciops gliroides. NCBI lineage: Eukaryota > Metazoa > Chordata > Mammalia > Microbiotheria > Microbiotheriidae > Dromiciops > Dromiciops gliroides. The sequence goes on from NC_057863.1 coordinate 164,976,892, forward strand.
AGTTTATGTTTTGATCCTCCCTGTCATGATAGTAATTGTTAATAGTGAGCGGTTTGTTTCTTATTCATATTTTAGCCTCTTTTGTGCCATTTAAAGTTGAGTTCTGCTCTTGGAGTATACATCATGCACTGTTCCAAGCTTCTTTTGCTGGGGACCAAGAACTGGGTCTCCAGCTTTCTGCTCTGAGGCATCAACAGCTTGCAGCTTGCTCACTGCACAGGAGTGGCCAAGACTACTTGGATCTGTTGGAGAGCCAATACCCCAGCTGCCAGATTGCTTTCTCTGTTGAAGCTGGAGGCTTCACAACTGGTCTGCTGTGCCACTAGCCTGCTGAGCTAGGACTGTAGGTCCTCAGCCGCTGATGTGTGCTGTGACTAAGAGCCTTTTGCTGGCTTGCCCAAACATCCTCTACACTGAGCTGTGCTCCCCTTTTACCCATATGAAAGAGATCTTTGCTGAAGATTCTCTAGGTTACATTAAGACAGAAAATTATTTCCCTGTTTTTTGTTTTGTTTTGTTTTGTTTTGTTTTGTTTTGCAGGTTTTGTAGCTCCAGAATCTGTTGATAGGCTTAATTTAACTTTGTTCCTGAGTGAAATTTGGGAGGGCTCTGGCAGCTTCCTGGTTTCACTCCACCATCTTGGCTCTGCCTCTGGAACTCTGCCAAGAACTCTTTATTGTAACCCTCACCTGGAGCAATGGAGGCTAATGTCATTCCCCTCCAACTACACATTAAATTTGTGCACCAACACATTCCAAGCATGAATTAAGAAATGCAAACAGAACCATATATATATATGGTTCTGTTTGCATATATATATGTATGTATATATGTATATGTATAAGTGTGTATACATATATAAATGCATAGATGCATACTCATGTGTGTGCACACATGCATATATTTTTCCACTTATTCCCTTATCTAAATGCTTCAACAAACAGCAAATTTTCCACAGGAGTACAGGGCCTGGGAGCAGCCACTGCCAGCTTCACTGCCACCTTCTCCACTCTTCCCATGGGGTGAGAGCACAGGGGAAGGGGCAGGACAAGGGTTGGTTTATTACTGGTTAAGTTTCCTTCCAAGTTTTGTAAAACATTATTGTAGGGTTCCACATTCATTTTGATAAGATTTTGAGTTCCACATTTTTTTTCTCCTTCCCTCCCTCAAATACCCCTTCCCTAATATGGCAAGTAATCTGATATAGAATAGACATGTGCAATCATATAAACATTGCCACATTAGGCATGTTGTAAAAGAAGAAATAGAACAAAATGGAGAAATCACAAAACAAAACAAAAGTGAAAATTCTGTTCTGCATTCAGAATCCATAATTCTTTCTCTGGATGTGGATAACATTTTCCTTCATGAGTCTTTTGGAATTGTCTTGGCTCATTATATTCTTGAGATAAGCTCAGTCAATTATACTTCATCATTGCACAGGGTAATTATGTACAGTGTTCTCCTGGTTCTGCTCACTTTACTCAACATCAGTTACAATAAGTCTTTCCAGGTATTCTGAAATTTTCCTGCTCATAATTTCTTATAGCACAATAGTATTTCATTACATTCCTATACCACAACTTATTCATCTGTTCCCCAATTGATGATCCCCTTAATTTCTTGGAAATTTATTTTAGCCAAAAACAAAAAACAAATCCCACCAGCTATACATATGGCCCTGAAAAAATAACTAGCAAACACTTAATAATAGCTATCTTATGAAAGAAAGGAATTATTGACAACAATAAATTCCCATCATGAATACATTCTACAAGCCTATGTTTATAGTCATAAAGAGAAATAGGTCTTGGTGCATATCAAGAAAGCATCAGGTTATTTCAATGGTTAAACTGTTGATCAAAAGAAAAAAGACCAAGTTATTCATACTGTCTAATCCAGGCAAAGAATAGTTTCCTAAACAGATTCTTCCTTCCTAACTTCACAATGACTGCTGTCATACTTTTGAACCTCTGAAATAATGTCTTTCATGGAATACACTTGACCTTACAGAGGCAACAACAAAAGAGGAACTAGACTGTATTCTCAGGAGCACTTACATGTATCTATATCATCTCTTTCATCTTTCTCCTGATGTAATTCTTCCAGGGAATGGAAGTGAGGTGTCACTTCTGCCCTCAAGATGTGGATCAAAGATGTTGCTACTACAAACTCTTTTTAAACATCCTTGTCTTTGTGATAGACTGAAGGCTCTTACAGAGGATTTCAAGGTTATGTACTTAGAAAGAAACTGTGGCTATCCTCTCACTCAATCTTCCTCTTTTAATTATTACAGTATCATTTTTTATGGATGAACTTCATCACAGACTTTTTAAGATTCAAAATCTTGCTAAGCAACAGAACACTCAAGTGAAAATTTTTTGGGAAATTGGTAGTTTATTTCATTTTACAATGGATAACTGTTGCTGTGGTAAAACAACTATTTGGGGGTATTCAAATATTTAAGAATAAGAGGGAGCATTTATATAGCCAAATAAAGTTATATAGATGTAATATGCATATATGTACATTTATAAGTATGTGCACATATATCATATATGCATGTTTATGTATGTATGTATCTTCACAACAGCCCTGTGGTATAAACACAATTATTTTTTTCCATTTTACAAATGAAATTGAAGCTGGGATAATTTCAGTGACTTGCCCAGTACTCTATTTATTGTGCCTTCTAGATTCAGGAGGATTTTCAGGGAAACTTGAAATGCTAGCATATTTGCAATGAGTGAAATTAGTTTTACTTAATTATTAGTAATGTTGTCATTATTTTATATAGCTATTGTTTAATACACTAATTTAAAGATGAATGATTTCATAGAAATGCAAGAGATAGAAATGAACCAATAAAGTCAGGCTATATTATCTAAAATTCCTTAAAGTCCTTAAATGCAAACACCACCAACATTGAGGCTATTTTTTCTTCCTTTTTGTTTTAAATAGAACTCATTTTAAGAGATATTATTGCTTGCTCATATATAGTTGTACTAGAGCAGGCCAATGAAAAATTTGATGGCATTTCACCATGCCCTAACTATAAGAACAAGAAGAGATTCTCATCTCAGGTGAACTTTCATTTTCAGTTCTTTTCCAATACAACACAAGCAGGTTAGAGTTGAATTAGACCTGTTCTCTACAGTGATATTATCTTTTTTCTCTTAGGTATCAAGTACTACTTGTTGCTTATTCATGTTGATAGAGACCTTGTAAGCAGTTGTGACTTTACCTATTACCCATGATTTACTGATGTAGAGTTTTTAAAAAAAGGTTAAATAGCTCCTAAAAAGAAACAGGAATATCATGGTGTTCAGATCCATGACATAGAGGCTCTCTATTGTTAAAGATAGATACATAGATAGATAGATAGATAGATAGATAGATAGATAGATAGATAGATAGATAGATAGATAGATAGATGTAGATGTAGATGTAGATATAGACATAGACATAGACATAGACATAGACATAGACATAGACATAGATATAGATATAGATATAGATATAGATATAGATATAGATATAGATATAGATATAGATGTAGATGTAGATGTAGATGTAGGTGTAGATGTAGATGTAGATGTAGATGTAGATGTAGATGTAGATGTAGATATAGATATAGACTTATGGCAAGAATATGTGAGGAAGAAGGGGAAAATGAGATCTATCATAAACCAAGAAATGTTTTTTAGCTCTAATTATTGCTATACTTCTCACCTCCTCATCATAAATTATTTAAAATTCTTCATCCCTCAACTCCAATAACGAATATTGCCATTATGCCATCATCAAGAAAATGAGCATCGCCTTTGTCCTCTAAGACATCTGCCTCTAGCATCAATCCAGAAGAACATGCTTGAATTCTTTGATGTGATCAGAAACATAATGCTTTGGATTAGAGATAAACAACAACAACAACAACAACAACAACAAAACTTGCTCTATACCTGATATGCTCTCATCTCAAGCAAGCCTATTTATTATACAATTTTGTTTTGCTCTCCTATGTAACTGGAATAAAATTGCTTTATGCTGTTCCTTCTGCCGATTTCATGGACCTGGTCAATTTTGAATTCACAAAGATATTAGAGCTTACTGGGAGGAGTTGTTTTATCAGTACAAATAAATAACATTATCTATAATATCCATGATGGCCTATAAAAGAAAAATGTGGCTGATTTGAAAGAATACAGCCATAGCTCAAAAACGTCATTATTAAGACCTTTTAGAGCCAAGTTATTTGGAATAAATTACTTTTATTTTTTTCATTTTGGGTTGCTATAACACTATTCTTTTTTGGTATGTGTATGTAAAATACTCTCTTATTTTAGTAATTCTATTTTCATTTAAAATTGTGATCAATTTTGTTTTTATATTATATTTTTGATTGAAGAATTGTTCTAGGAAATTATTTCTTGGTAAGTAAGTATGACTCATAAACCTGAACATTATGAAGTAATTTTAATAAGGAGCTAGCACAGGGCAAAGAAAGTATTTGCTGTTGGTTAACTAGGCCCAGGCTAAGTGTGATTTTCAGCTTATTCATGTCAGCCAATGATTCAAGAAGTGACTGACCATCATATCAACTTCTTTAAATATAAGTTAGATTAGGGTTAGAACATAAAAATGGAGCTAATTTGGAGAGAATTTTGTGGGTACCAGAATAAATACCTAAGTTAAAGACAGGGATAACTTGATCAAGTAATAAATGATTTCTAAAGAGGAGAAATATAGTCAAATCTGGCCTCAGACACTTGACCCTTACTAGCTATGTGACCTTGGGCAAGTCACTTAACCCTCATTGCCCTGCAAAAAATAAAATAAAAATAAAGAGGAGGAATATAAATTGTATCTAAACGCACTAAAGCATAAATAAAAAAGACCAGACACTGATGTAAAAGGACAAGGGGGCAAGAGGAGGTAGAGGGAGAATATGAGTGAATCTAGAAACAAGAGTTCCTTAGAATTATAGAATAAAGTATGAGAAAGATTAAAATCCAGAGTGTAATAAAACCTATTAATTAGTAGATAAGGAAATGTCTTTCTTATCCAGGAACCTAATGGATAAGGACAAGAATCTAACAGGCCACTTCTCAGCAAGAATAATTGAAAACAAAGTAAACATAAACCTTTGATGGCTTAACACTTAGGAGAAGACTCATTGAATGAAGAAAATAGTGTTTAAATGTTAGGTTTTCAACCCAGAATTACATTAGGCAAAGAGATTCTAGAAGAGTTAACATACTAGGACAGCCAGGTGGCATAGTGGATAAAGCACTGGCCCTGTATTCAGGAGGACCTGAATTCAAATCTGGCCTCAAACACTTGACAATTACTAGCTGTGTGACACTGGGCAAGTCACTTAACCTTCATTGCCCGGACAAAAAAAAAGAGTTAACATGCTGAGGAAATTTACCAAAAAAAACTACTTCAGGCAGCTAGGTGGTTCAGTGGATAAAACACTAACCCTGGATTGAGGAGGACCTGAGTTTAAATCCGGTCTTGGACACTTGATACATACTACCTGTGTGACCCTGGGCAAGTCACTTAAAGCTCACTGGCCTGCAAAAAATAAATAAATAAATAAATAATTTGCCTCAGCTAGAAACTAGAGCTTCATCTAATATTCAAATCTGACTTCTTTGGACCAGTTGACATCCTAAAAGGGTTTGATAGTCAAAGGATGGAGAATTAAGAGATATTAAAGCCTATTTATTTTTTTAATACAAACAGACATAGAATCAGGACTGTATATTTGTTTGTATATAGAAATGGGATTAATTGTGAAGACTTTTGAAAATTTGTAAACGTTCATCTTCTCATTATTTTAATCCATTCATTGTCTACTTGTGGTGCATAGTTGTAATAAACTTACAAAGCAATAAATAAACAAATAACTTAAAAAATAAAAAAATCATCTCTGAGGGTTTTTTCTTTCTTTTCTTTTCTTTTTTCTTTAGTTTTCTTTTTTCCTTTCCCTTTCCTTCTCTCCCCTTCCCTCCACTTTTTTTTTAACATGGGAAAAAGAATAGCAGACATAATTTATATTTTAGGAATCTAGACCAAAATGGAAGATGAAAGTAATAAGACACAAGCAGGGAAATCAGTAAGCTATGGTGTGCAGGCTTTGATTAAAAAAAAAAAAATCATTGGTAGGGTCAGAAGTACAGGGAAAGGGAGTTGCTCCAGTTTCCTGCTTCAACCATGCTTAAATGGAACCCGCTGCATGATTCCTGGTCTGGTTAACCCTTAGATACCTCTCCACCTTTACCATCTCTGCCACCAAGGTGAACCTCATCTCCCTCTCAGGTATGACAGAACTAAAACCAGGACTCTGAGGCCACCATCAGCCAGCAGATCAAACTGGAGCTCTATGCCGCCTATGTCTATCTGTCTATGTCTTACTACTTCGACCAAAATAACGTAGCCCTGAAGAATTTTGCCAAGTATTTCCTACACCAGTCCCATGAGGAGTGGGATCATGCTGAGAAACTGATGAAACTGCAGAACCAAAGAGGCAGCCACATGTTCCTGCAAGACATCAAGAAATCAGATCATGATGACTGGGAAAGCAGACTCAACACAATGGATTGTGCCTTGCACTTGGAAAAAAAAATGTCAATCAGTCATTCCTGGAACTGCACAAGCTGGCAACTGACAAAAAGGACCCGCATTTATGTGATTTCATTGAAAGCCACTACCCGCATGAACAGGTAAAGTCCGTCAAACAACTGGGTGATCACATAACCAACCTACACAAAATAGGGACCCCCAATTCTGGAAGGCAGAATATCTTTTTGACAAGCACACCCTGGGAGATAGTGACAGTGAGAACTAAGCCACACCTGCCTTCTCCCACACCTGGGAACTGTGGGTACCATTCCATTCTTTCAGTGCATGTATATTTTCGTTATCTAACCTTTTCATAATCTGTACCAAAAAAACACTGCCATTTACATCCCAATAAAATGACTTAGTATTGATGAAAAAACAATCAGTGGTGGGGGAGACAATGGAGAGCAGGATGACTTACAGGCATATAGAATTTTGAAGCTGAATATTACCTTGTATAGTACAACCCCTCAGAGCATCATCAATGAATCGATTTATGGGTATTTGTTACATCTCTACTGTGTGCCATGAACTATGCTAAATCCTGGAGATACAAAAAGAAAAAAAGAAATACAGTTCTAGCCCTTAATCGTCTCACAATGTAATGGGGGAAGAACAAGAAAACAAAAAGGTAAAAACTATAGGTAGAATACATTTAAAAAAATAATTAACAGACAGAAGACATTAAAATAAAGAATAATTAGGAAAGGCTTTCTGTAGAAGACTGGATTTTAGTTTGCACTTTAAAATATGCCAGACAAGCCAGTAGGCAGATATTAAAGGGGACCACATTGCAGGTATTAGGAACCATTAGAAAAAAAAATGCCCAAATCTGAGATACGGCAAATCTTATTCATGGGAGACCAATGAAGCCAGTATCTTTGAATTGGAGAGTACATTGTCATGTTAAAAAGTAAGCAGCAATCTGGAACCACTGAAGTTTAAAATACAGCTTATTTATTTTACCTTCCTACTCAATAAACCCCAGGGGCTCCCTATTGGTTTTAGGATCAAATACAAAATTATCTAGGGGATAAGGGGGACCGACATGAGGGCATGATATCTAAGTCCTAAATCAAAGGTATAGTCAGTTTGTCAATGAGGGTGGCTGACAAGCCTATTCCCAAAATGAAGACCCTAGAAAGAACACACCAATGGCAGAATGTAGCTAACATAGTGGAGAGATATGTTAGGGATAGAAGGATCCAGATATGATAATAGTTCCATGGTGATCCTAGAAGAATCTCACCAATGGCTGAGTGTTGTAGCTATAGAACCTCAGACCCAGAAAAGATTATATGCCATGCCCAACATCATACTGATTATAGGGGACAGTGATAGAGTTTGAATCCATATCTTCCAATTCCAATTTTAGGGCTCTTTCAATATTAATAAAATAGCTTAACTTTGAAGATAAAGGCAGCAAAACAAAAGAAACCAATTTGCTAAATGTTGAATTTGGAGTAGAACTGGTAGTAGAACCAAGTTAGTTTGTTTTTCTTAATCTCATATACTCTCTGATAATCTACTGTTCAGTAAAAGTTGATTGCCTAATATTGCTTCCACATACCTTGAGTATAGGGATTCAAGCCTTTTCTCTATTCAATCAAAAAAATGCCCCAATTTTTGGTCAAATAAGTTATAAAGGAACATTTTCCCTAGCTTCAGGTTTCTTGTTTATGGAATTGGCTTTCATTACTGCTCTCACCAAAGTCCCAAATTATCATTTTGAATCATTCTTGTCTTAGACAGAGAAGGGCCAGAGAATACAATTAAGGTCAGACATTTAGAAAATGGAAAAGGTGGAATTAAAATTCAATATTTTGACTCCACAATTCAGTGCTTTGTTCAATACATATCATTTCCCCCTTTTGTATATTGGTCTGCCATGAATTTTAGTCACTAGAAAACTGTGAGTATAAACAAACAAACAAACAAAAAGCAGCATTGATCAAAAAAACAACAATAATTAATTACTTCTGTTTTGTGATTATTAAATGCATAATTTATTATGCAGAGAGAAACTTCTTGAACTTTTACTCTATAAATTCTGAGAAAATTTGTGATATGAATTTTCCTAAGAACAAGTTTGCTGTCTTAGTGTGATGGAAACAGAATAGGCTCTTCCAGACCAACAGTATTTTCTCTAAAATATTTTTCAAATTATTTTAAGCATAATTATTGAGTTTGGGATGCTGAGCCTGACCATGGCATTTCAATTTACATGAAAACATGTTCTAAATGTAGAGTAGGAACTCTATTTGTTCTTGTTCAGCCCATTGATGTTCGTGCATTTTTAAGGTGGCTTTTTATTATGGTTGCTATTGAATTTTTATTTAGAAGCAGATCAAAAAGTTAATTATTCTTGTGTTTACTCTCCCCATCCCACCTTTAGCTGTCAATGTAATGTGCCTTTGAGAGCAACTGGGGCCAACAAGACCCTCAGATGTAGAAGCAAATACTAACTAGATTATATCATCCATAGAAAAGGAACTCCTCTGTGTGTTTTTTCCCCTCTAACACACTTTGAAATAATGGATGGCCTTTAGAAATCAATGATCCTATTTGCATACAGTACTCCCAGGCACCCAGGTGCCTTGTAATTGTTTATATCAATGTTTTATGTGCCACTGGCTGCTATAGCATTTTTCTCAGGTTAGAGTCAAAAGTTTGACAAAATCAGCACAGCATAGGAATACATGAATATTTGTACAAAGGAGCCCTTTTCAAAGATTTCTACAGGGTAACTTTGGAAAGGAATATTTTGCTCTTGGTATTTTCCCAGTAGCTAGTATGATTGTGCATTGAGTGAATGGTTGGGAGACCTTTTATGGTTGGGAGACCTTTTATATATTATTATGACGACAAAGGAATACCTATTTAGCTTGTGTTTATACAGGCCTCTCTTTGTTCAAGTCCAATCTAATGCCAACCTGTACCATGAAGTTGACTCTAGATTCTCAGAAGCATGGCAGATCCTGCCAGGGTAAAAAGGGCTGCTATTATGATCATAGCAACAAGATGGCATTTCTCCCTTGGAATATTATCCTAGGTAAAGTCAGACAGGTTAGTCAACAAAGATTGGTCCTCATGTGATGATTTTTGGGACCACAATAAGTCATGGAACCAATGGTGTGGAGAGGTTTCAATTTATGTTGGTAAATCATAGGGCCACAATGATAAAAACACAGCTCATTGGAAACATGGAAATATGGGGACAATGAAATTATCTTTTACAATGTTTTCTTAATGTTTTGTAATATATATTGCAGTCACTTCCCAGTGACACTGCAATTCCCATTATAACTTTACCTTGTCTGCTGGTCAGTAAAAAAGCATGTGTTAAGCTTTTCCTGTCAAACACTATGCCATGGAAGGGGAATACAAAGAAAGGTAAAAAGCAAAGTTCCTGCCTTCAAAGAGCTCACAATCTGATGGGGCTAAGAATGTGAGAAAAAAAATAGTCACTTACAAGATACAAAAAAACTAGATGGGAAAAAAATGTAAGAAAGGAAAGCATTAAAAGCTGAAGGTGGAGGAACTGGGAAAGGCCTCCTATGGAAAAGGAGCAGGGAAAGTGAATTTAAATGATAGAGGAAGACAGAGTAATCAAAATTGGCAGATAATTGGCAGAATATTCTAGGAAGGGGATAATAGCTATTTTAATCAATCAGCATTGACCAAGTGCCTACTATGTACCAGGAATTGTGTTAAGCTTGAGGATAGAAAAAGAGACTAAAGATTATCCCAAAAGGCAACTTTGAATTATAAGGACAGTCTGAAGTATTTAAAGTTCTCTTGGGTCTAGTCCAAATGAAATCTATAGCAACATGATAGCAGAACGTTCAGAGGGAGATATAAAACACTTGTAGAATGATAGCACTTAATTCTAAGTTTCAGAAGGCAGGTAATATGTATCAATGAGTTGCTGAAGTTGACGTAATAAAAGGTAACATTCTAACGTGGCACCCTTGCCTGAAAGTTTACACCTCCCCTTTTATTGCAGGGAAATGAGAGTTAAGTGACTAGCCCAGGGTCACACAGTTAGTGTCAAGTGTCAGAGGCCGGATTTGAATTCAGGTTCTCCTGAATACAGGGCCAGTGCTCTATCCACTGCACCACCTAGCTGCCCCCATTCCCCCTTTTTTTTCCAGGGCAATGAGGGTTAAGTGACTTACCCAAGGTCACACAGCTAAGTGTCAAGTGTCTGAGGCTGGATTTCAACTCAGGTTCTCCTGAATACAGGGTTGGTGCGACCTATCTGCCTACCCCCTTCTTAATTTCAGAATATAGTGATTTTCATACTTTAATGGCATAGCAGGTTGTTTCCTATATAATCAAAATGAAATGAAGAACTGAGGTAATTATTTATAAATGTTAAGATGAAAAATAATTTTCATCTGAATTATTGAAATAAGGACAGTGCTCCTTCCTAACTTCTCAATTAGATGTCCATCTCAAATGTTCTTTTCATTTGGTACAGTTATAGCCTGTTGTGTTTTTCTGAGCCTATACATATATATGTTTTTATAAGCTTAGACATTGAATTCCTAATTCAATTAAAGGTTTCAATTGGACATGTCTATAAACCACTCTGCAACCATTCTTCATCCCCAAGGGCTTCTCTGGCCAAAATGCCACTCAGAACAGCTGTCCTCTATGTATTGCCTTTCCCTACTTTATAGAATATAAACTCCTTGAGAACAAGGACAATCATGTTGTGTTGTTATTGTTTTCCCTAGGGCATAGCACAATACTAATCACATAGTAAGCACTTAGTAAATGCTTTTCCAGTCACGTTTCCATTCATTCCACCAAACATTTTAGTTACAACAATATTATTGGGGTTTGTTCACATTCCCTAGAAACAACTATTATTAGTTTCTTTTGTAACAAAGGACCTTTTAATGGAAGCTGATAATAATGTATTATAAAAAAGGAAAAATATTGGTCTAAGGAAAAAGTAATATCAAATGTCCTAACATTGGTCTATATTTTTAAATTGGCTAAGTTCTTCAAGGACTTAAGATAAAGACTTTCTTTAAAAGGAGAGTTGCGTAATGAATAGTGTGTGGAATTTTTGTTCAGGAAGACCTGAATAAATCTACCTTCTGATACTTACTATGCATAGGAATGTCCTCATCTCTAAAATGTGAAAAATCGTGGATAAAGCACCAGCCTTTGATTCAGGAGGACTGAAGTTCAAATCCATCCTCAGATGCTTGAAACTTACTAGCTGTGTGACCTTGGGCAAGTCACTTAACCCTCATTTCCCTGAAAAAAATGTGAAAAATTATACCAAATTTCCTAATATCATTGGTATGAGATTCAAATGAGATCATGAACTCAAATAGCTTTAAAATTTTAATATACCATATAAATATTAGCTGCTGTTGTTTCTTTTTCTTCCTTATTTTAATAGATCCATGATATCATCAATGTAGGCATTCTTTCCGACAATGCAAATCAGTCCATGCCAAAATTTATAGGAGCTTTCCTTTTGAAGACCTTGCTCATAAGTTCTCTCCTCTTCCACTAGTAATCAGTTCAACACAGTATTTGCTGAAAGGTGTTTCTCAAGTTTAGAAATGACATATTAAAAATAATAAATATTAGTTTCCCTTAGTTGTTTCTTCCCATTAACATGCTAACAATCAAACCTGTTTCAAAGATCTCATGGTAACAAATGTTTGGATCAAGTCTAATGAAGTCTAATAAGATCAAATTTTGCTGAACCCAAGAAAAGGAATGCCCCAGTAAATAATTTGGCATTGCCTAAGTAAGCGTATTTATAAATGCACTTCTCTATCTTTCCATGCTATTGATTTTCCTGACTCCACCTGCCTTTAACCTTTGAGAAATATACACAATAACAAGCAGCACAGGGCAGCATTTTATGAATACAAATTATCTGGAAAGTTTCAAGATTTCAAAACTCTTTTGCACCTGTTGGAAATTGAACAAAGCTCCTTTCCCCCAACCCTGTCTTGTTTATTTCAGCTGCCTGCTGAGAAGCTGTTTCCTACTCTTCAGGCCTTGTTGTCTTGCCAACCGTAGAAGCTGACATTTTCCCTCTTGTTTGCTAGAGCTTTTAAGAAAGGTTCTTGAAGGGGCACCTGAGGGAGAGACTGCTTGGAAGGTCTGTTGCAGAAAAAGAAGAAGAAGGAAAAAAAAGCCAGGGCCAGGCTTCCTTTGGGAGTACTGGAAACAGCTGTTGCCATGTTGATTTAGGATTTTTCTCTTTTTTTAAGTGAAGTGTTGCTCATGATTCAACCAAGAGTGGCACCTGAGAGCAAGCTAGATATAGAAAAGATTATTGTACATCTATTTTATCAATTTTGTAAAATGAAATACTCAAGCAGGATAGCAGATAACAGGCATGAAGCAATCTCTTTGCTACACATCTGTATTTTGAAGTAATGTGAGAAAAAGCAGAAGGTATCTTTGCTCTTTGTGAAAAATGTTTTATACTTATATAAATACATCCTTGGAAAACAGATAAGTCCTGAAAAATTGCTGTGTAAATTAATTTTCCCATAGATTAAATCTCATCTTAAAAGCACTATGGAAGCTAATATTTAAAATAATATCCTGGTGATGTTTGTTATGATATACAGTAAAACACAAACACACAAGTACATACATATTTACAACCTAATCAATTCATTTGTAAAGTTCAAATACTTAAATATATATATTTTTTAAATGGAGGACATTGTATTGCATTCACAAGTAGATTTGAAAATTGGTACTTTGTTGACCTATTTTATTACCTGAAATATGTTAAGTGAGAAACCAGTCATTTTGGTGATATTATCTGAGGGGATTAAAAAAGTCTACTTTGGGGCAGCTAGGTGGCGCAGTGGATAGAGCACCGGCCCTGGAGTCAGGAGTACCTGAGTTCAAATCCAGCCTCAGACACTTAACACTTACTAGCTGTGTGACCCTGGGCAAGTCACTTACCCCCAATTGCCTCACTAAAAAAAAAAAAAAAAAAAGTCTACTTTACTGGTGTTTTGGTGTACCAAGGGAAGAATTGCAGCAGAGAGCACTAAGCCTAGGTTGAGGGGATATAGTTATAAATCCAATCCCTTATCTCTTTTGTGATCTTCAGTCCTGCTTTACCAATCACCCTTTGTACATTCACACTGAATGCAGCAACTGTGCAGCATGGTGGATAGAGAACTGAACTTAAAATTTGGAAGGCATGAGTTTAATTCTAACATTAGGCACTTATCAGCTCTTACTTTGAATAAGTCACTTAATCTCTGTCTCACTTTCCTCATTGATAAAAAGGGGATAATAATAGCACCCACCTCAAAAGTTGGTGTAAGGCGAGGGGGGGCGGGCAGCTAGATGGTGCAGTGGATAGAGCACTGGCCCTGGAGTCAGGAGTACGTGAGTTCAAATCCAGCCTCAGACAGTTAACACTTACTGGCTGTGTGACCCTAGGCAAGTTACTTAACCCCAATTGCCTCAGAAAATTAAAAAAAAAAGAGTTGGTGTAAGGATTAAATGAAATAATATTTGGAGAAAACTTTCTAAACCTTAAAGCATTATGTAAACACTATTATTATATGGAGTCTTCACAAACTCAATGAAGTAAAAATGAACTCATCGTTTTCTGAAAACTTTCTACTTTTCTCAATTTTCTTACTACATTTAAGGGTACCACACATAGTACTCCCGGTCACCCAGGTGCTCCATCTCAATTTTATCTTTATTCTGTACTATCTCTGGCTCCATATAAACAATCTGTTGTCAAATTTTGTCATTGCTAGCTTCATAATACTAATACAGATGTCCTTATCTCCTCTCATATAGACACCACCCTTTTAAAGGCTCTCATCACATCTTGCCTGGACCATTTGCATAGCCTCCCAATTGTTCTTTCTGTCTCACTTTTTTTACAATTGCTAATACAATCTTTACTCCACAGCAAGTTATTTTCCTAAAGCTCAGATCCGACTATGTCATCCTCAACTTAATAAATTCCAGTGGCTCCCTATTACTTTCACGATCAAAAAAAAAAAATTCTGTTTGACATTTTAAAACCTTCATAGCCCAACCTGGGCCATTTCTACCTAGCCTATATTTTAACACTGTACTCCCCTCTACATATTCCAGTTAAACTGACCTAGATGCTTTCTATGCCTCATATACAATATTCCATCTTCCAAATATGTGTATTCTTGCTGGTTATCTACCATGTCTAGAATATTCTCCCTCTTCCAAGCCATTTCTCACATAACCTGGTTTCCTTCAGATTCAATTCAAATCCTCAAACCCTTTCTACTGCTGGAAAACTTTCTCATTCTCAAGCCCTCCTTACTCCTAACTGCTAGTGCCTTATCTCTGAGATTAGCTTCCTATTTTAGTGCATGTGTCTTTTATACATATAGTTATGTATATGCTGTTTGCTCCATTAGATTGGAGCTAATAAACAAGGGCTGTATTTTTGTCTTTCTTTGCATCACCAGTGCTTAGCATAGTTTCTTTTACAGAGCGAGTGGTTAAAAAGGCCTGTATACTGACTGAATGAATGAAGCAATCAAGTACCTTCTGTTTTAATCTTTGCCCCAACAACATAATTCACTGCTATGAAATTAAGGAAATTTTTTTAAAATAGTATAATGTGGATTTTATTTAAGCATTTGGTTTTAGTTCATATTTTCTTCGTAAGAAGCATGTGGATCAGGTGATAACAATGTTAGATTGATTATGATATTGATCACTAACTGAATACTCATAACATTGATTAACTGATAAATATCTGTGAGGTTTGTCCTATTTGTAGGACCTAGATGTCAGAAATTACTTTATGTTTGACCAATGAGTGACGCTCCTATGTGCTGGGAAGTTCCTGTGTAGGCATTTGTAACAATACTTCTCGAAATAATTGAGTAATCTATGTTCCAAATCCCATGTTAACATTCAACAGTGTTTAATGCAGAAAAAATATATAATAACATCAAGAAGAAAAATCAGAGGTGATCTCTGGATGTATAAAAGTCTTGTTGATTTGGCCAATTGTGGTATGGAGATGATTTTGCACTCTTTTGGATTCTGAACACTTTATTAGATGGCTGTTTCTTCTTTTGGAAATAGTTTGCTCATATCTTTTTGCCATGTTTATTTTATCAATTCACTCAAGCGTTTTTCATTATTTTAATTTCTAGAAGGCTATTTAAGAGAATTATAAGATCTGACAGTATCTGATAATATCAGGGTTTGGAGTATCAAGAAATCATCTATTTTCTAAGCTGTGATCTACTTAAATTTAGTTTTGTAGACTTAGATTTAGGTTAAAAATTTTTAAGCATAATACTCTTAATTTATTGAAGAAAAATGGTCTGTAGTCTTATTTAGTTTGTATTTGTTTCCATAGTAATGTTGGCCAGAAAAATGTTCATTTAAAATATGAATTATTTTATAAATTTTTTGGAGAAAGATGGCTTTCAATTGTAAGGGGTATTGTTTTATAAAGCAGTGAGTAGTAGTGGAGAGAAAACATATTTACAGAAAGTTTCATGAAAGACCTGATTAAACCAGTCAACTTGACAATATTTAGCAAGAACACTTTAAAGAAGACAAAAAAAAAAGATGGAAAAAGTTACGTCAAGATTTCTTCTACAAACTATTTTTCTGTATCAATGATACTGGGCTTATCACTGTAATTATAATCTAAGATCACATTTCGACATGACAAAGTATAAATGGAAACCTATAACATAATGAGGAAAATAGCTGGATATAGAGAGAAGCTACATACTTGAGGGAACATAACTTTGAGTATAGAAGAATTGATTCTCAAGATATCTAAGAGAGGGGAGTATATCTAACAGTCCTGGAAAATAATTGACATTATACTTTCTATTAAGAAAAGGTAATTAAAACATGCTTCCAAAACATTTTAATTTTACTGAATCAATGATGTCATCATCAATCGTCATCTTGTCCAACATAAGTAAATCCCATCATTTGCCTGCATAAAACACACACAAAAAAACTATGAAATTAAAGTACCCCATGAAGCTCTTCAACTTCAATTCTTTGTTATTTTCGGGAAAAAGACAACAATTTCTGAGAGTCCTCATTACCTCCTAGAGAGGAACTTTACTTCACTATACAGTGTTGGCATTATTGGTCAATACAAAAAATTAGTCATTGACTTTTGAATCCCTCTGGGTGGATGACTGAATATAAACCAATAAATTTCACTAGTGCCCCTTTTCTTTTGAGCTAGAGTGATGAACTGTCACAGAACATCAGATGTCACGGAGAACCAACTGTTTACACTTGTAAAAATTGATTCAATTAGTAGCACCTTTGTAGCTAAAATGAAAGAGTACATGAGAAGTGCCTTTGTCAATCTTAAACTAGCCAATAAATACTTATTAAGCATCTACTATATGCCATACTCTCTGTTAAGCAGCAGGGATATGAAGAAAAAGCAAAAATCATTCCTGGATTACAATCTAATAGGGGAAGACAACACATAAAAAAGAATCTGAAAAGTGAGTGTGGGCCTCATAGGGAATGATGAAGCTGTACAGGATGGTGGGAAATTATGAACTGTCTGCCCTGGGATCTTTCCTATAGTAGGGAACCTGGGAAGAGCTCTCTGCTCTTCACCTTTTATATTCTTTTCTAAGAGAGAGGGAAAGATGCAAATGGCAAGAAGTAAGGACTGATTTAATCTTCAAGGAAGAAAAAATTTCTGGAAACAAGGGAGAAATTCAGTGGAATATCCAAGTAGGAAGTAAAGATATAGATAAAAAGATAGCTGTGTATATATATATATATATATATATATATACACACACACACACATACATATATATGTATATATAACATATGAATAGAAGAATTTATGTATATGTTTTCTTATATTCATGTTATACATATATATGTATATATATAACACATGAATACAAGAATATATGTATATATATTCTTATATTCATATGTAATAAAATAATACATATGCTGTTTTGTTACAGGGAACTTTGAAAGAAAAACCCAAAGGGCACTCAGGGATAAGGAAGAGCAGTTTTATTGACATGGGGGCCCAAAGCAGAGTAGCCTTTGATACTCTTGGCCCCAAGCAAGTGTCCAAGCTGCAATTATACACCACTTAGGTGTGAATATATGTGGGGTTTCAGAAGTATATTTTGGTGAGCTACTTACATACAGGAAGGCATATTTCAGTAAACAGAGGCATACATGTTAGGAAGCAAGCACTGAGCCACAGGCTTCAGGGGAAAGATGAATCACAGGCTTCAGGGAAAACCAGTATGTACTACTTTCATTTTCTGGGCCTCAGTTTTATCCCCCTTTCCAATATTACTTTTATTGTTATAATTGCTTCTTATTACTGAACATTATACAAATGAACACAAGAAGGAGAATTTAGCAATCACATATCTATAGTACCTCTAAATTTATAAGTTTATAACCTATACTGTACAGATCACAATATCCTTGTGGAACTATGTTCTTTTCTTTTAAAAAAAATAATTAATTTTCATTTATTTATTTTTAGCAAAATACATTTATTTTATTTTTTCCAGTTACATGTAAGGGTAGTTTCCTACATTCATTTTCATAAGATTTAGAGTTCCAAATATTTCTCCCTCCCTCCCTCCCTTTCCTCCACTCTCCACAAGACAGCAACCAAGTTATATATCTACAATCCACAATTGCTCTTTTTATCTGTTTTTTCTATGGGTGTGGATAGTAAGATTCATCATTAGTCCCTTGGGATTGACTTGGATCATTGCATTGCTAAGAGTAAAGTCCTTCACAATTGCTCATTGAACAATACAGCTGTCACTATGCACAATGTCCTCCCAACTCTGCTCACTTCACTATACATAAGTGCATGAGTCTTTTCAGGTTTTTCTGGGATCATTCTGTTTGTCATTTCCTATAGCACAAGACCATTCCACCACAATCATATAACAAAGCTTCCTTTGTCATTCCTAAATTGATGGAAATTCCCTTCATTCTCAATTCTTAGCCTCCACAAAGAGTTGCTATAAATATTTTTGTACAACTTCCCCCCTTTTCTCTTTTTCATGATTACTATTGTTAACTGTTTACCTTCCATCCTATTCCCTTCCCCATGATATTTATTCTACTATCCATCTTCTTTCATCCTATCCCTCTTCAAAAAAGATTTGCTTCTGTCTGTCCCCTCCCCCACTCTGCCGTTCCTTTTTTTGCCCCTCTCTCTTTATACCTTTCCCCTCCTATTTTCCTCCAGGGTTAGAGAGATTATTCCACCCAATAGAGTATGTATGTTATTCCCTCCTTGAGCCAATTCTGATGAGATTGAGATCTTTGAGCCAATTCTAATGACTGGTAGGCTCATTTACTGCCCAGATTAAATAGATTACTCCACCCAGTTGGGTGTTTGTGTGTTAATCCCTCCTTGAGGCAACTCTGATGAGTTTAAGGTCTTTGAGCCTTTTCTGATGAGTGTAAAATTCATTTACTGCCTTGCTCCTCCCCTATCTCTTCCCCACTCCCTAAGCCTTTTCCTTTTTCTTTGATGTAGGATTTCACCTCTGCCCTTCCCCTTCCCCCACTGCATTCCCCTAGCCCCTCAATTTAACTCTAAAGATGTCATCATGGGGCAACTATGTGGCACCATGGACAAAGCATCCTCCCTGGTCCCAGGTGGATCCCAGTCAAAACCTGGCCTCAGACTCAAGACAATCACCCAGTGCACAACCCCAGGTATGTCCCCCAACTCCAACTTTTTATGTTTCTGTAGGGTCTTGTATTTGAAAGTCAAATTTTCCATTCAGTATAGGTCTTTTCATCATGAATACCTGAAAGTCCTCTTTTTCATCAAAATCCCATTTTTTCCTCTGAAAGATTATGTGAGTTTTGCTGGGTAGGTGATTCTTGGTTGTAATCCCAATTGCTTTGCCCTCTAGAATATTTTACTCCATGCCCTCTGGTCCTTTAATGTAGAAGCTGCTAGATCTTGTGCTATCCTGACTGGGGCTCCACAGTATTTGAATTCTTTCTTTTTGGTAGCTTGCAATATTTTCTCCTTGACCTGAGAGCTCTGGAACTTGGCTATAATATTCCTAGGAGTTTTCCTTTTGGGATCTCTTTCTGTAGGTGATCGGTGGATTCTTTCAATTTCTATTTTTGCTTCTTCTTCTAGAATTTCAGGGCAATTTTCCCTGAGAATATCTTGGAAGATGATGTCTAAGCTCTTTCCTTGTTCATGGTTTTCAGGTAGAACAATAATTTTCAACTATCTCTCCTGGACCTATTTTCCAGGTCAGCAGTTTTTCCAAAAGATATTTCACATTACCCTCTACTTTTTTATTCATTTGGATTTGCTTTATATTGTCTTGGTTTCTTATAAAGTGACTATGTTCCATTTGTTCAATCCTAATTCTTAGGCAATTATTTTCATCAGAGACCTTTTGTACCTCCTTTTCCATTTGGCCTATTTGACTTTTCAAGCTGTTGACTTTTTTCTCATGTCTTTCCTGCATCACCCTCATTTCTCTTTCCATTTTTTCCTCTACCTCTCTAACTTTATCTTCAAAGTCCTTTTTGAGCACCTCTATGGCCTGAGACCAATTCATATTTTTCTTGGAAGTTTTAGATATAGGAGCCCTGATGTTGACATCTTCTTCTGAGGGTGTACCTCGATCTTCCTTGTCACTGAAGAAACTTTCTATGGTCCTCACCTTTTTCTGTCAGCTCATCTTACCTTTCTTTTACTAGACTTTTAACTCCTTAAAGTGGGGCACTGTTTCTGGGCTGCAGTATCTCAAGCTTAAGATGTCCCAGGTGGTATGATTTAAGGAGAATCAGGTTCTTCACTCTTCCTGGCCTGTTCCCTCGTCCTTAGGTGACCCCAGACCTATTTGCTAATCAACTAGTTTTGTGAGTTGTGGTTGTCATCTCCTATGAGCCTGTGCCCCTACCTCACCTGGCCCACTGCTACTCAAGCGTACCTCCTGGCTCCCAGCAGGGGTGAAAAACCCAAGTTCTGCCTCAGCACCAGCATAGACCCCTGTAGTATCCCCCCTGCCAAGGGCTCAGACTTCTAACCAGACTGTGAGCTTAGTTCCAGATGACACTGGCACTTCAGCTGATTCAGAGGCTTTAGGGGTCTCTTTTTCTGGTGAGTCCTTCCTGGGATTGGGTCTGTGTCAGGGTGACTGTAGGGTTGGGCTCCACTCCAGTTTCAGCACAGCAGTTCCCTCCTTCTGACCTTCGAAGCCTTTCTTGGTTAGAAGATGGTTTCTGTACATTCTTCTGTGCATTTTGCTGTTCCAGGAATTGTCCTATGGCATTATTTTGATGTTTTTTGTAGTGATCGTGTCATGAGTTTGAGAACTCACTGCCTTTCCTCCACCATCTTTCCTCTGGAACTATTTTCTAAGAGTAAATCTTGATTATGTCACCAGATTTGTATCACAGAATTATTACCTCAATACTTATTACATCATTTGCATTTATTTACCTAGCAAAGCAACATTAAGTATCATTGCCCTGAGCAAAATATCAATGGAGATTATAGGTTTTGTTGTACCACTTTTACAAAGATCAGTTTCTATGACCCCATGATTCTGTGACCTTCCAGTTCTGCCCAATTTGCCCAAGCATGAAAAAAATTTGACAGGGATGACCAACAGAGAAATTTACTGAAGAATTCAAACTATTCATAAGTCATCAGCATGCATCATCTGCCCATAAAGGATGCATTTCATGGGAAAATGATATTACAATTTCAGAAAGCAGTTGTCACATTATCTTTACCACATTGCATAAATTACATCTGGAAATTATTTTCTTGAAAGTACTGACTAGAAGCTGTGGTTCATGGTATGGAATTGATTTTTGCATTGTAAAGACTGTAAATGAGTAGCACATGCCAAGCTACATTGCATGATTTGACAAGGTCACTTACTTTCAGAGAAGAATGGGAGGATGAGCTAGATTATAAGCTTCTTGCGGGCATATGTATTTCATGTCTATATTACTGGTTCCTATCACAATACCTTCTATATAGTAGATTCCTAATAAATGTATGAATCCAACATTATTCAATGAAAAATGCTTTAGTTTAGAATATTGATTTTTAAAGGAACATTGAAAGTGAAAATAACGTTATTGTTGTTGACTTTTTCAAACAGCTCAAAATGCTCCTTTTTAAGTTTCAGACTAATTATCATCAAATTTATAACACACACTTACTATGTCTTAGACTATCTATTAGATCCTCATAATGCAAAGTTAAAAATTAAACATTCTTTGCCATCAAAGACCTTACATTCTATCAAGGGAAACACATGTAAGTAGAAAAGAATATATAAAAATTATATATAATATAATTGGGGGGTTGCATTCATATAAAGTGATTCCCTTCCTCTCCCAACCATGAGTCCTGTAACTAGGAGAGATTTATAAAAGGTATCATGTAGAAATCATCATTTGAGCTGAGTTTTGTAGTTCTGGTAAAAAGTCATTTCTTGGAAATACAGTGATTGCCGAGCACTCTAGTTTTTATTTATTTTTACATAGCACAGTCACTTGAGAATAAAACTCCAAATAATTGATCCCACTCACACAAGAAAGAAAAAAAAAAGAGTTAATTTAAATTGACCAACATAGCATGCAACATTCTGTGCCATTATCTATAGAACCCCATATGTCAGGAGAAGAGGGAAGAGATGGTTATCCAGTCCTAAAAATTACTGCGTGTTTTATTGTTGTTGTTGTTGGGGGGGGGGGTTGGTTTGCATTTAATCATAATTCTGTTGCCTTTCCTTGTTTTATTTAAAGTACTATAATTATTGTGATTAATAAGTTTCCTGGGAATGACAGACTTCAGTGTAATATTCCAGTGAAATTTGCAGGTGTATGTGTGTGTGTAGAAGCTCAGGATTGAACTTATAGGGGCAATATGGGGTTTCTGGGTACATAAATGGGAGGAAAAATCCAAGAAAGGTTACCAAATATGGTTTTTCTAACTTATGCTTTTGTTGGGTGTGTCCCTATAAGTAGATATATAAGACCCCAGGTATTTTTAAATATACTTCACACTAATCAATATGGTACCATTGGTTCTGAGCAGTTGAGATGTGTCATCAGTCTTTGACCCATAAATAAACTTCAGGGCATTATGCAAGCATTTTGGATTCTTACTATTAGCACAAAACTTAATTTCAGCTACTCTCTTATTGAACCAAGAATCCTGTTTCTCTCTAAGCTTCTTTTTGCACTGTACTTTTGATGGAGTTAAATTTCCTTCTTAGAGACTAATGAACTATCTTTCTGGTAAACCCTGTGAATTTCTTGTTTTTCATTTATCAGTTTCTGAATTTTCCCATGATGTTAATCAAATTAATCTTGATTTTTGTGTATGTTCTTGCCCAACTTTGGTAAGCTGGCCTTCGTTTGCCAGCCTTGTTTCACTCTCAGTTGCTATTTGGATATGATGCCTGCTGAGTTCTCTTGCAATAAGAAATATTCACCTTTCAGGTCTAATGGATTTCTTGTTTTCCCTAAGCATGTGCACATTCAATGTAGCAATGATGAATGGAATCTTCTTCACAAAAGTTTCATTGTTTTTTTTTGTTTTGTTTTGTTTTTATATTTTTGTGTTTTGAGCACAGGATATTATCCCTGCTTTCCACAGTAAGCAGGCCAAGGTTAGTTTAGGTGAAACAGATAATTTTAGGGCATCTTTTCAAGTCCTTTACTTACAAATAATAATCTGAAAAAAATAGATGCTGCACTTTAACTTAGCCAAAAGGCCAAAAGGGGAATTCTGAATGATTAATACTGAATATCCTCCATGAAAACTTTCCTAAATATCTCAGCTGTCAGTGACTGTTCCTCTGGACTTTTATAGTCCTAAATTTTCAGGACTATTCATTCAGGACTTAGCCCATTATCTGTCTCTATGTTGCTGTCAATATACATACATACACACATATATATATAACTTTGTGTGCCTATATAGTGTATAGTTTGTGTCATAATTAATAATTACACAGTACTTATTTGTCAATGATTTTTTGCAGATTAATATGATTTTAGTTATATACATATATATGTATACACTGATACACAGACAGATATCTTCACCTGATTAAGGTATCAGATTAAAGTGGAATGGGTTGGTAACCTCAGAGCAACACATCCCAACAACTGGAAAAAGAACTTAGATCACGTACCTTGCTGATGAGGGGTTATTGACATAAGGTTTATATTATTTTTTAAAAAATTAATGTGGTAGATTATGAATGTTTCTATTTGTATAAAATTGCTCTAACACTTGTGAGTCATTAGAATGTTAAACAATATTTCTATCATATCACTAATGATCATTGGCAAACTTGAAATTTTAAATCCTTCAAATGTTGAGATATGTAAACTGTGGAATAAACCATCAATAAATGATAGAGTCAAGCCATAAGTTTGATACCATGATAGGGATGGGGGGTTAAAAAAATTAAGGAAATAGGAATCCAATGCAAATATTTGGAAATCTCTTTGGAGCTTTATTCTTAATACAATATTGCTATTAGTACATAGAGTGTTCTCTTGGTTCTACTCATTTTGCTCTTGATTATTTTGTGAAAATATTTTAAAATAATAAAATATTTTATTAAATTATTAAATTAAATTATTTTTATTAAATAATAAATATTTTAAAACAATGAAACTCATAATTTCATCTGCTACAGTAGTATTCCATCATGAACACATACCACAACTTGTTTAGCCATTTCCTAATAGACAACAATCCCGATAATTTCTAGTTCTCCTTTAGAATATATAAGTTCCTTTCATTTTTTCCTCCTAATCATCTTAGGAAACAGACGTAATTATGGTATTCCTGGGTCAAATCTTCGGGCATAATTCCAGATCATTCTCCAAAATGGTTGGATCAAGTCATAGATCCACCAACAATGAATTAAGGTCTCACTTTTTGCACATCCCTTCCAATATTTGTTGCTTTCCCCTTTTATCATTTTTGATAATATGTAGGTGTAAAATGATACCTCAAGTTTGTTTATTTTGCATTTTTCTAATCCATAATTATTTATGGCATTGTATATGACTATAATTTGATATAATTTCTTTATAAAAACCCACCTATTAATATCTTTTAAACATGTATCAATAAAAATCACTCATATAAATTAGATTTGAGACATTAGACCTTTATCAGAGGAAGTTTCTATAATCTAACCCCCCAATTTCTTCTTTCTTTCTGAATGTGACTACATTGGTTTTATTTGTACAACTTGATCTCTGAAAGGATTCTGGCCCTACAAAAAGCAAAACAAAACAAAACAAACAAAAGAGAAACAATCTTTCAGCTTAACATAATTTGAAATTACTATAGGGAAAGTCAATGTCACTTGTATAAAAGGAGAGCACAGCACAGCTCAGCATAGAGAGGTTTTGGACAAGCCAGTGGAATACTCTTAGCCACAGCATGGATTAGCAGCTGAGGCCCCTAGCTCAGCAGGCTAGTGACACACCAGCTCAGTTTTAAGGCTCTCAACCCCAATGCAGAAGGCAAACTGGCAGTTAAAGAAGTACCCACAAGATAGGGGCAACTCATCTGAGTCACTCCATCACAGAAAGCAAGCCCAAAGTTGTATGGAATCTGTCAGCCCCAAAGATCTCAGAGCAAAAAGCGGGTGATCAGGCCCCCAGCACAAGAAGCTTAGGACAGTGTCTTCTGTAACCCAGGAGCAGAACTCAATTGTAAAACCTATAAAACAGGTTAAAATATGAGTAAGAAATAGAAAAGAACCCTCACTATAGAGATCTACTATGTCAAAATACAAATTACCCTCTTTCTGCTTTCCTTTTAATTTTTTTTGCTTTCATGTTATATGTGTAAAACCTTTTTAATTTAATGTAATTGAAATGACCATATATAACTATATGTGAAGCCTCAAAGATCTCAAGACCAAAAGACCTTCTTGGAAGAGTTCAAAAAAGATTTTAAAAATCAAATGAGATGTAGAAAAAATGGGAAAAGAAATTAAAGAAATGAGATATATGGAAGAAAAATTTTTTGGGAAAATGTCAACATCTTAACAAAGGAAGCATAAAAACTGAATGAAGAAACCAATTCCTTAATAAATACAATTGGCCAAATGAGAAAAAAATCCACCAGAGAAAACAATTCCTTAAAAACTATACTTGGCCAAATTGGGGAGGGGGGAGGGAAATGTGCAAAAGTTGACTAAAGAAAATACTGTCTTAAAAATTAGATTTGGAAAGGTGGAAGTTAACGACTCTATAAGACACTAGGAATCACTCAAACAGAAAGAAAAGAATGAAAAAAAAAGAAGAAAATATGAAATACTTCATCAGAAAGACAAATGAACAGTAAAATAGATGCAGGAGATAGAATTTTAAAATTATGGCACTCACTGAAAGCCAGGATCAGAAAAGGGCTTATAAAGTATATTCCATAAAATTATCAAAGAGAACTGCCCTGATATCCAATAATGAGAATATAAAATATTTATTGAAAGAATCCACAAATCACCTCCTGAAAGAGACCCCAAAAGGAAAACTCCAAGGAATATTGTAGCCAAATCCCAGAGTTACCAATCGAAAGGAGGGCAGAAGTGGAAGAAAAAGGGGAAAGAATAGGAAGGGGGCTGAAAAAAGTGAGGGCAGATGGAGGAAGGTGGTGGTCAAAAACAAAATACTGGGGAAGAAGAATAGAATGAAAGAAGAGAGGAAAAGTAAAAACAAGGATGGAAAAAGGATTCAGGGAAATACATAATTAGAAATCATAACTGAAAGTGAAAGAGATGAACTCTCCTCCCAAAATGGAAGCAAATAGCAAAATGGATTAAAAATCAGATTCCTACAATATGTTGTTTACAAGAAACACATTAGTAGCAGAGAAATACACACAGAGAAAAGATAAAAGGATGGAGCAGAAGAAATCATGCTTCCTCTGAATTAAAAAAAAAAATTATAAAGCAGGGAGAGCAGTCCTGATCTCAGACAAATCAAAAGCAAAAAACAAATCTAATTTAAAAAGATAAGGAAGGAAACTACATATTGTTAAAAGTTACCCTAAACAATGAAGAAATATCAAGACAACATGTATACATCAAGTGTTATAGCACCCAAATTCTTAGAGGCAAAGTTGAGTTGCAAGAGGAAATAAAAAGCAAAACTATAATAGTGGAGGACCTAAATCTCCCCCTCTCAGAACTAAATAAATCTAACCACAAAATAAATAAGAAAGAAGTTAAGGAGGTGAATAGAGTTTTATAAAAGTTAGATAAGATAGACCTCTGAGAAAATTGAATGGGGATAGAAAGGAATATACCTTTTTCTCAGGGGTACATGGTAACTATACAAAAATTAGAGCACAAAAATCTTTTATTTTTTTTTGCAGGGGCAATGAGGGTTAAGTGACTTCCCTGGGGTCACACAGCTAGTAAGTGTCAAGTGTCTGAGTCCAGATTTGAACTCTGGTCCTCCTGAATCCATGACCAGTGCTTTATTCACTGAAATACCTAGCTGCCCCCCATTTACTTTTAAAATGTTTGTTGTTATTGTTGTTGTGATTGTTATTTTGTGGGGAAATGAGACTTAAGTAATTTGCCCAGGGTCACACAGCTGGTAAGTGTCAAGTGTCTAAGGCCAGATTTGAACTCAGGTCCTCCTGAATCCAGGGCTGGTGCTTGATCCACTGTGCCACCTAGCTGTCCAGAGCACAAAAATCTTAATGGCAAAGCAAAAATAGTAAATGAATGATTTTCAGATTGTGATGCTACAAAAATTACATGTAATTAAGTTCCATGGAAAGATAGACTAAAATTATTTGGAAACAAAATAGTCTCATACTAAAAATGAGGGGGGAGAGGAGGGTCAAACAACAAATCATAGAAGCAATCAATAACTTCACCAAAGACAATGGAAATAATGAGAAAACATACTAAAACTTGCAGGATATTTCCAAAGCACTTCTTAGGGTAAATTTTATACCTCTAAGTGCTTACCTGAATAAAACAGAGAAAGAGAAGACCAATGAATTGGGCATGCAGCTAAAATAGCTAGAAAAAAGAACAAATTAAAATCCCCAATACTAAATTAGAAATTGTCAAAATCAAAGGAGAGATTAATAAAATTCAAAGTAATAAAACTAGCAAATAAAATTAAGAGATGGTTTTATGTAAAAACAATAAAATAGCTAAAATTTTGCCTAATTTAATTTAAAATAAAAGAAAGAATAAAACCAAAGTAAAAGTATCAAAAATGAGAAAGGGATGAATTCACCACCAATGAAGAAGATATTAAAGTAATAATTAGGTGGTATTTTGTCCTACCATATGCCAATAAAATTGACAATCTAAAGGAAATGAATAGTTACAAAAATACAAATTGCCTAGATTAACAGAATAGGAAATAAAATACTTGAATAGCCCCATTTTAGAAAAAATAAATAGAACAAACCATCAATGAACTCCCTAAAAAATAAAATCTCCAAGGCTAGCTGGATTTATACAGAAATTCTACCAAACATTTAAAGAACAGCTATCCTATATAAACTATTTGGAAAAATAGGTGAAGGAATTCTAATACTTTACTTTTATGACACAAATATGGTACGTATATGTAAACTAATAAGAACCAAAACAGAGAAAGAAAATTATAGAACAATTTCCCTAATGAATATTGGGGCAAAAATTTTAAATAATGTATTTTACAGGGAATTTTCTTTTTATTCTTTTTATTTACTTTGAATTTTATTTTTCCCCAATTACATGTGAAAAAATTAAGGTTCATTTTCAAATCTTTGTTCTCCAAATTCTCTTCTTTCTTCCCTCCCCCAACCCCTTTAGAAGGCAAGCTATTCAATATAAGTTATACCTGTGTAGTCATGCAAAACATTTCAATATTAGTCAGGTTGTGGAAGAAAACTGACAAAACAAACCTCAAGAAAAATAAACTAAAAACGATTATGCTTCAATTCAGATACCATCACTTCTTTCTCTAGAGCTATATAGCATTTTTCATCATAAATCTTTCAGAGTTGTCTTGGATCATTGTATGGCTGATAACAGCCAAGTCAATTGTGAAGTCAGTCCTATTTCTTCCAGAGTTCTTTTCTGTACCCTCTTTTCCCTAACTCAATACTTTTTACACCTCTGGTCTTTCTTTCCTCCTCTTAGGTACCTAGTGTTAGCTGATGCTATCTTCTCCAAACCTTCCTTCAGGCAATAAGAGATAAATTCATTCACAAGGAAGTATAATCGACTGAAAAGACTCTTAGTAGCTCTTACTCAGTTCCAGAATCAAAGATAAAATCCTCTTTTGGAAATTTCTAAACTTCATCTACTTTAAATATATTTGCACCTTACTGTTGTCCACATATTCTGTGTTCCAGGGACTAGGCTTCTTTTCTTTTCCTTGAAGAACACTGATCTCCTCATTTTCAATTTCTTGTGGGGGGTGGCATAGGGGAAGGGCTTAAAATATATTGTACACAACTTTCTCCACAAGCCATACCCAAGACCTCCCCAAGCTCCCTTATTTTTCCATTATTTTAGGATTGTATTTTTCCCAAATTACATGTAAAAAGAAAATCAATGCCAATTTAAAAAACTTTTTTCCAGATTCTCTTCCTCTCTCCCTCCCCACCCTCTTCCTTAAGAAGACAAGCAATTTAATATAAGTTATACATGCATAGTTATGCAACACGTTTCCACATTTTTCAGGTTGTGAAGGAAAAGAGACCAAAAAAAAAAACCTTCCCAAAAATGAACTAAAAAAGATTATGCTTTAATATGTATTCAGACAACATCAATTCTTTCTCTGGAGATGGACTGAATTTTTCATAAGTCCTTCAGAGTTGTCTTGGATGACTCTATTGCTGAAGATAACTAAGTCAGTCATAGAAGATCATCTTACAATATTGCTGTTATTTTCTCTACAGTACATTTCACTTTGCATTAGCTCATCTAAGTCTTTCCAGGTTTACCTGAGAGCATCGTGCTCATCATTTCTTTGATTTTTGGGGGGGATGGGGTGGGGTGGAGTAATGAGAGTTAAATGACTTGCCCAGGGTCACACAGCTAGTAAGTGTCAATTGTCTGAGGTGGGATTTGAACTCAGGTCCTCCTGAGTCCAGGGTTGGTGCTTTATCCATTGCACCACCTAGCTGCCCCCCTGCTCATCATTTCTTATGGAAAAATAGTGTTCCATCATAATCTCATCCCACAATTTTTCAGCCATTCCCCACTGAAGGAAATCTTTTCAATTTCAAAGTCAGCTTTTTGGTTTTTTAACTCTTTTTTGATACCAACTTAATAGTAGTATTACTAGGTCAAAATATGCATAGTGTTATAGCTCTTTGGCCATAGTTCCAAACTGATTTACAGATTTGAATCAGTTTACAACTTCACCAAGAGTCTCATTTCCCCCATACCCCCAACAACATTTTTCATTTTTCTCTGCTGTCCTATTATCCAATCCGATAATTATGAGGTAGTACCCCAGAATTGTTTTGACCTGCATCTCTCCAATCAACAGTGAGAGTATTTTTTTATATGGCTCTAGGTAGTTTTGATAATTTCATCTGAAAATTTCTTGTCTTCTGATCATCTATCAATGGGGAATGGCTCTTAATTTAACAAATTTGACTCCATTCTCTATGTATTTGAGAAATGAGGACTATCACACAAAGTTGCTTTAGACTTTTGTCATAGTTACTATTGCTCACTATATTTCCCTCCATCCTATTCCCTCCCCCTGACATTTACTCTATTTTCTATCTTCTTTCACCCTGTCCATCCTCAAAAGTGTTTTGCTTTTGACTGTGCCCTACCCAATCTGCCCTCCCTTCCTTTACCCCCCATACTACTTTCCTGAAGGGTAAAATAGATTATTATGCTCAATTGATTGTTTATATTATTCCCTCTTTGAGCCATTTCTGATGAGAGTAAGGTTCACTCACTCCGCCATACCTGACCCACCTTCCCCTCCACTGTATAAACTTTTTCTTGTTTCTTTTATGTGATACTTTACTCCAATCCACCTCTCCGTCTCCCTTTCTCCCAGTGCCTTCCCCTTACCCCTGACATTTATTTTTTAAAGATATCATTCCTTCATATTCAACTAACACCTGTGCCCTCTGTCTAAATATACTCTATCCAGCTGCCCTATTAATGAGAAAGATTTTTATGAGCTACAAGTATTATCTTCTTATGTAGGAATGTAAACAGTTTAACCATTTTTTTTGTTTGTTTTTTGTGAGGCAACTGGGGTTAAATGACTTTCCCAGGGTCAAATATCTAGTTAAGAGTCAAGTGCTTGAGGCCGGATTTGAACTCAGGTCCTCCTGAATCCAGGGCCGGTGCTCTGTCACTGTGCCACCTAGCTGCCCCAACAGTTTAACCTCTTAATATCCCTTATGATTTCTTTTCCCTAATTACCTATTTTTTTTTCTTTTTTTCTTTTCTTTTCTTTTCTTTTTCTTTGGATCTTGTATTTGAAAGTCAAATTTTCTATTCAGCTCAGGTCTTTTAATCAAGGATTCCTGAAAGTCCTCTTTTTCATTCCCCCCCCCCCAAAGGATTATATTCAGTTTTGCTGGGTAGGTAATTCTTCGTTGTAATTCCAGTTCCTTTTCCCTCTGGAAATCATATTACAAGCCCTCTTATCCTCTAATGTAGAAGCTTCTAGATCTTGTTTTATCCTGACTGTGGCTCCATGATACTTTAATTATTTCTTTCTGGCTGCTTGCAATATTTTCTCCTTGACCTGAGAACTCCTAGTTTTCCTTTTGCTATCTGTTTCAGGAGGTGATTGGAGGATTCTTTCAGATTCTATTTTATCTTCTGGTTCTAGAATATCAAGGAAATTTTGTCTGATATTTTCTTGGAAAATGTTGTCTTGGCTTTTTTTAACCAAGACTTTCAGGTAGTACAATAATTTTCAAATTATCTCTCCTGTATCTATTTTTCAGGTCAGTTGTTTTTGCAATGAGATATTTCACAGTGTCTTCTATTGTTTTATTGTTTTGGTTGTGCTTTATTTTTTGTTTATTTCTCATAAAATCATTAGCTTCCATTTCCTCAATCCTAATTTTTAAGGAATTATTTTCTTCAGATTTTTTTACCTCCTTTTCCATTCGTCCAATTTAGATTTTTAAGACATTCTTTTCCTCAATGGCTTTTTGTACTTCTTTTATCATTTGGCCCAGTCTGATTTTTTCTGTGTTATTTTCTTCAGTATTTTTGTGTCTCCTTTACCAAACTGTTGACCTTTTTTTTCAACCCAGTTGCCCCCAAAGTATTTTGTTTGTTGTTTCAGAGAAGGCCTCTGGGTGTTTGTACTTCACTTGGCCAAACCTTCATCTCTGGAGTCTTTTCTAAGGATTACTTCAGTAGTACCATGAGGACCTCTGCTCTACTCCCAGCTATTGTTTATTTTTGTCACTCTATGTTCACCCTGTGGTCAAATTCTCTCCTGTTTGTAGAGGAAATCTGGAGAGTGTGAAATTTTTAGAGCTACTCCACCATCTTTCCAAAATTATGCAATGTATTTTAGTCAAATGCTCTTAATAAAATACATGATGTCTTTCTTCATTTTAACAATAAAATTCTGCCTTCTCCCTAACCCCAAAAGCAAAATTCTGACTCTAGAACTTGGGGTTATTAAGTTGAAGTATATAATCTTTTTAAAAAATATATCTTGATCACTGAATTTTCATATAATGGTTCTATTTTATTTTATGCATTTAAGATATTATTCTGAGAATTGAGCCATAGAATTCATGAGATTTCCATGACACCAAAAAGTTTAAGCATTCCTGACCTACAGTTGCCATGAATACTTGACAATCCCATTTCTATAAAGAAAATTTCCATTTTCACTGTAAATATATGCTATTATTTTACTTTTTCTACCTTGTTATAAAAGGTGGAAATGAATTTTAAATTTGCTAAAATCAATGTTCTTCATCATTTCAAACAGTAGAC